>NC_134095.1:144813779-145110011 GCF_000715075.1 Nicotiana tabacum
TTAAACATAATATTTGTTCATATTTAATGAATTTCTTAATAATTGTTTGAGCAAAAATTATTGGGTTCGGTGAAATTTGTAGCCGGACCTCTAGCTCCGTCCCTGCCTGCATTCACACAGGATCAGGGGAAGGACCGCACTTCAAAAAATATGCATTTTGCCCCAAGGCAAGCATCAAATTCGTGAAATTGCTAATTGAGAGCCCCAAAGAAGTCAAGGGATAGTCAGAAAAGTGGTACTTTTCAACATGTGAGGAAGTGATGAAGAAGTGACAGAAATGTATTACTACTATATAAAATGTGAATGGGTGTACGAACACCGCAATGAACAATTGTACAAAGATGGCCGTTAATTGTACTATAGAACTTGGGCTTGTCTTATTGGTGAATGAAGTTCTTGCCTTCTACTGCAAACACATGTATCACACTACTGTTTTAACAAGCCACGTGTCTCTTTCTTTTTCCCCAAATGGACGGAGCTGCTTTTCTTTGTCCTGTCCCTTTACTTCTCGAGCAAAATTTATTTTCCCCCACATTGGTAATCCATCTTCGCTAGATCTGAAATTATTCATCGTGAACAAAAGCCGGCAAAACTATTGCTCGACCGTAATTTTGTCCAGTAACGTAGGTGTTTGATTTTATTTCTTTATAGATTATTCATTTAGAATTCATTCTTCCTCTGATATTCTCTTGCATCCGTACTTTATTTTTCTTTTTAGCTAAGTGTTGTTGATTTTGCATATTTGATTTATGCATATCTGGTTTTTGCTTTCTTTGGTGGATTCTATATGTATGTGGTTGATTGCTCAAACGCCTCTATGAAGATGTTCTGCTTAGGTGCACAAACTGCTTCATCATTGAGCATAAGAAATTTCACATGAAGCTAAAGTAGTACTGCTACTCAACAAAAAGGGAAAAACTTTAATGCAGCCAAGATAATTGAAAAATTTATGAGCATTGTGAGCTCTCCTTACAGTTATAGAACCAGCAAACATTAGTTGAAAGCTTTCCCTTTACATGCAAATAGACAATCTTTTTGGTTAATGCTTTCAGCTTTGAGGAGTTGGATTAATATTGACATTAATTAATAATTTTTTAAACAGTCATATCTTGTCTCTAAATGATTTATGTTTTTTTTGTGCATTTTAATAGGCACTTCATCATTTTTTTTCTTTTAACTATATAACTTTCAGAATTTGAGCTCTTCAACATGACTTACTATGAATGATCTCTATGGGCTAACTATAGAGTTTAAAATCTCAGCTTACTCTTTAAAGTGTGAGTCAATTATAGGATATTCCACTTAATTACTAACAATTTAATGAATCAAAGAAAACATGCTAAATTGGAGCTAGATATATATTAATTCGAAATGATGTCAATTTCAAGTGTACTCCTAATAGGATGGAAGAGTCTATTAATGTATACAACTTTGTTCTGCTTTGTTAGATGTACTTTATTCATGTAAATTAGCAACATTACTTCATTTGTGAAATAAATTCTTAAAGGTTGTTTCTGAAAACTATATAAAGAAGGACATAAACAGGAAATTTAGGAGGATAAATAGGGAGGTATTTTTTACTTTTTCCCACTCAAAGGAAGAAAAATACATTAGGAAGGTCATTTAACTATATCTGGTTCTGGGCATATTCTAGATCTTCTAGCATGATTGCCCATTATGGGATGTTATGTTTATTTCATATTGTCGGTACAAGTGGAGTTTTATAACTTCTACAAGGAATTAGATTGTTAACTGAGTTTTGTGGAGTGAGTGGAAAAACTTAACATGCTTGGAGAACTCAATATGAGATGATCATTTATGCATAAGGTTGTTGAACTGCCCATATTCCCTCCTTTTGCTATGCAGGAAAATAGTCATTACGTCTTAATACTAAAAATACATAGATGATTTTTATAATTTAATTATTGTGGAATATGAGCAATATATGTGATTACACCTTACTTCTACATTATCTCATTAACAGTCACAATTATAGTGCGTATACGGAGAGCATATCAATTTGGTGTTGTATAAAGCCATATGTATTGAAAACATAATTAAGACATGAACCAAATTATTTAACGAGACAGACTTGCAACAACAAGAAGTAAGCTGAAAATGATGTAATAATTGAAGCTTTAAATTAGTTACTGGAAAGGAATCGCTCTTATGCTCCTTCTTTTGCCCATATTGTTGGAAGGAAAACAAACATTATGCTCATGTTGTATAGAAACTCTTTTGATTATGGTCATCGATCAAAAGTTTATACCCATGTTGTGTCCCAATTAAAATTAAAATTTTAATATGGACCAATGTGTTCACTTGCATCACCATAATTGAAAAAAAATATTAGGCAAACCACGTTTGGTGCGAACACATTTTCCAGATGTCGAAGGCAAGATCCAGGAGATTTATGATAGTAGATGAAAGACATGCATAGCTGAACTAAATCACACTTAATATGAAAGACAAGCCCCTTTATAACTTTGGTTTGGTGGAATTTAACACCATTTTGCATGCATTTCTACCATCATTTTCAATTTCAGTTATTTCCTTTTAACCCTTCCATAGGGTCTATCAAGATCTTTAGTTGTATTGTCATTAATGTACCGAACTAGTGGGGGCAAAATGAATTAAGAAAAATAGTAATCTATCCATATTATCCAATAAAATTGGTTGGATAATGAACTTTTTAAAAATGGGTCAAATACGAATAAGATTTATATTATCCACTTACAAAAAAGATAACTAATGGATAACCAATGAATTTAACTTGCAAAGATTCAAATTGGAAGTTCCTCAAGTTTGGGAGATAAGGAATTCACCCAAAAATAAATATATTCAAAAAGCATTTTGCATTATCCGTTTTCAACCTGTCCATATCCGACTTAACTAGCCTGTTTGCCACCCCCTATACACAACCTACATAAGCCTCAAGGCGTTTTACAATCAGAGCAACTCAACGAGCCTCGAGTGCTAAGTGTAGGGCATACTTGGAGCGCACGATCGCACACTTGTGCATAAGCCTGATAGGACTTGAGCCCGCCAGGTACGCCTCAAGGCATTTGCAATGTGTCAAGGGCGAGTCCAAAAAAAGCCTTTTAGAACACTGGCTATTATAACGAGTCTCCTCCAACACCACAGAACAATATACTGTCTCTATTATGTCAACTGTAAAGATGTTCTTGTTTACTCCAGATAGTGCAAATAAACAAATTGGTGCATTTTAAATAAAGTAAAGGAAGAAAAAATAGTGAAGAAAACATTAAACAAATGAAAATGGATGAGAGAATATTATACCTACTCTTCTATATAAGTCGACCGATCTGATTCCGCGCACCCAACTGCCATTGACTTCGTTTTTCTACCAAAGTCAAATAATTTTACTGATAAATTTCAAGGTTGTTATTATACAAGTTGTGGGTTAAAAAATTGCCATATCCAACGCAGTTCATATTTTTTATTTCTTTAGCAGCCAAATAAACAAATTGGTGTTTTTTAGTCAGGTAAAAAAATGCCTATACAAAGAAAGAAAATATTTTTAAAAAACTTTAATCAAATGCAAACGGATGGAGTATTTATTGTTCCTACTCTTCAACATATCTTAACAGATCTGATTCCACGCAACAGCGGGCAGTAACTTGTCTTTTTTTTTAGTAAGTCAAAATAATTTATATCTATCTATATCTATATCTATCTATTTATATTATTATAAAAGTATGAATAATTTTGGCTAAATGTTAAACGACTAAAATATCTCCAAAATATTGATCGACATTTATGACCTTAAATATTTATATAAATTAAGGATAAAATTGTAAATCACGTAAGGGTGAATTTTTTTTTCATTTAAACTACACATAGAGCCTACAAAGTCGATATTGGGTCGAATTATTTTTCGGACTCTATCTCCTCAACGCCTACTTCTTCTTGGACAAGACTATGCACGTGTCTCCATTATGTTTCTGGTGTGCTTTATTTTTAGGTTTTTATTATATAGCTAGACGTATTCTCTTATTAATTTCGGAACTATATTCTTTATTTCTTTCATTAATATGTTTAATTGTTTTCTTTTTTGTAGTTTACAAATAGTTAATATGCTTATGGTATTTCATAAAATGAAGACGGAGACGAACCACACTTCATATCTATATTATTAGAAAAGCACAAATATTTCATGCTAAATGTTGAACGACGATAATATTTTCAAACTATTGATTGATTTTCTGTCCTTAAAAAAATTAAATACTTCTTCAAAAAATAATTCAATACAATATTGATGGAATAAAATATTCTCCAAAAATTAAATTATCTCTTCAATACTGTCACACCTCCTTTTTGCGCGCCCGCCCCGAGGGGTAGGATGCGCGGGTGGAGTTTTTCCAATTTAAGTGACAATATTCGAAATGAGATTATTTATTTAATTCAGAGTCGCCACTTGGGAAAGGTTTGGCTTTTGGTGTCCCAAGTCACCGGTTTATCTTGAATCCCAAATCGAGGAAAATATTCGACTTTTCCAAATGAAGTTTGCGAACCAGAAATTCTAAGTAAGGAATTCTGTTGACCCGAGGGAAGGTGTTAGGCACCCTCGAATCCCGTGGTTCTAGCACGGTCGCTTAAATTGTTATAATGGCTAAATATCTGATTTAAATACATGTTGTGTCTTATGTACTTTTATTAAGTTTAAACCGCTTTTATTATTATCATTTATTTTTATAGAATTGCAACGTCGTGAAAATGCATCTCAAACCACGTCACAATCAATGCACCCGTAGTTGTTGACACATTTTGACTCCGTTGAGACTTGGATTTGGGTCACATCAATGCGCACCCGAATTTAAGAATATGATTTAATTAAGCCGCGCCTAAAGAGTCTAACGCGTTATTATTTTTGAGAAGGCCATGAGATTCACTAAACGGCCTAGCCTGAATTCTAAATATTATGATTAGTTGTTGAGGGGCCCGCAGTTTGCATTTTTATTTGGCGAGGCTCGTCTCATTATTTTTTAAAGGATAAACCTATAGTGACTATACTTTCTATTAAGTTCGTCTCTAAAATTAAAAGAAAAGGGACGTGCTAATATAAACTATATGCTCTTGCCTAATCCGGATTCTTATCAATTACTGATTAATTATTTACAAAGTGGAGGGATGTCATAACTTGTGAAATATACTTCAATTGGACAAAAGAAATTACGTTCGAGATTGACCCAATGTTATACTTGCGTCCTAACATTCCTTGAATTGAATTTAACTAGACTTATTGAAGCTGAATTTAAGGGAATTAACCACTATGTCTCGTTACTTGCGGAGGCGTGAATGCGCTTCTATATGCTGCCTAGCGAGTTATGATAAAAGAAAAAACTAAAATGAACAAGGAACATTTGTGTAAGGTGGAAATATTCTATTCTATACATGTCATTCAGTTAAACGGAAATCCAGTCAAAAATCTATACTAATTCTCCATGCCTTCTATGTATTGTATCATTACATTTTGTACTAGCAAACAACTATAAACTAAGATGCGAGAGGCTAAACTTGATTGAGTATTATCTAACTAATCTTTCATTACTGAATCACACTAATCAATTTATACAACTGAAGTCAATATATCACAAGCATTACAAAACAGATATCTAAATCTTCTTCAAGAACTCCTTTCATTTCATGCTTTTGAATTGTTACAGTTAACACCAAAGTTGGATTTGAAATGTGTACCTGGAAACACTGAAAATGCAAAGGAGAAGAAGAAAAAGATGGGGAAATCAGCAGCAGCAAGAAACAGAACTAGCAGTAGCAGCAGGGCAGAAATGCAGCAGCAACAGTAAGCAGAATAGCAGCAGCAATCAGAACAGCACAACAGAAAGGATTCTATTGCGAGGTGGAACTAGAGTTGAAGAAGAGAAAGCCAAATGAAACAGCACACAGTGTGATGGCAACAATACTCCAGACAATCCAATTCCGGGATATACCAAATGCAACAAACACTAACAACAATCTCGATTGAAATTTAGAAGAAGCAACACTGCCTAACGTATTGACAATAGATGAGCTTCAGACAAACAAGACCAAGTTTCTGATTTCCTAATCTGTTTTATCTCTTTCTTGCTCTCTTTCTATTTCTGTCAACTCTCTCTTTTTCTTTTCTATCCTCACAGTGTATGTATTTCTCTTCTGTCTGTATCTCTTTGTATGTATTTCAAGCTTTCTCTTTCAAAACTCCTCCCCGTGTGTGTATTTTTCTTTCCCCCTCTAATTCTGTATATCCCCCTCCTTAGTCAGATGTCTGCCTCTTTTATATGCCTTCCTTACCCCTTTTAACAGCCTGTTCAGACTATCACCATACCCCTCCCATGTGCCTTCCATTTTCGGTTCCACTTTAGCTAATTAAATATTAAACCCATCAATATTCCCTGGCAGACTCATCTTTCCTATTTTATTAACTAAAAGCAAACATGGGCAGTAGAATATATCTGACAGCATATGTTGTCAAACCATTTTTAACTCAAAAACCTTTTTATGCAGGAAAACAGGCTGTGCACAATGCACATGCTGTGCACAAGTGCACATGCCATTAACTCAGATTTCAATTATAGATCAAGCCTCAGGTTTCTGAAATCATATTAACAACTATAAGTAACTGAACTTGGTTCTCAATTGATTCAGGCAAATGTTCAACAGAAGCAAATTGATTTATTTTGTTCAGGCAGTTGAAACTAATTGACGACACATGTCGACTCGACTATATTAGCATTAACATACACAATCGTAGCCAAAAATCAGACATTCAAAGTATAGGACACATGATTTGAATTGTACTGGCTAAGTAAAGTGGTACTCGAGGAGCCAATTGATCAGTCAAACATTTGGAGCCCAATTATTCGCACAGCATATATACACGCATTATCAGAATAAAGGAGGGATTTAAACAAACACAGTGGTTCAGGCAAAGTGGTCAAACAGAAGTTGGCAAAAAAAATCAAAGACACAAATTGAAACAAAACATGGACAGACATGTAATCACTCACATGGACCAAACATAAATAAGAAAGAAAACAAGACTCACCTCAAATCTTAAAAATCAAAAACCTTGACTCAGACTTGGACAGACTCTTCTTAAGGCTGAACGGACTTTAATCGAAGTGTTTCTCAGATGAGAAACACTTCGATTAAGGTCCCTTAGACCTTAATTTCCTTGGCTCGAACCGGTATGAATCAGTGACGAGGAACCTTGTGGTTTCAAAACTCAGATCTAGGATTCGTGCTTCCCTGGTCATATTCGGACCAAACCAAGTATGGTTTGGTCACGAGGGGGGTCTGGGGAGTGTCTGGTATGAATTTAGGGCCGATCGGTGTAGATTAAGTTCTGACTCGAATCTTCAAATGAAGATTCGAGAAGGTGGGATAGGATTCGAGGTGTGTGGTTGGTAGATTCGGGTTCAGGACGACATGGGGGTTCTATGGTGTTCAGGTGGAGGTCACCGGCGTTCATGCCGCCGGGTTTCTGGTGAAGGTGTGCAGGGGCGGCTAGGGTTTGAGGGGAAGGGTTCGTGGAGACGAAGGCTGGGGTTCGGATAGGGGGGCAGGGTAAAGGTTCTGGGCTTATATAGTTAGTGGGTGGGTTGATCTCAACCGTTAGATCAATCTAGATCTACGGTTTGGATCTGATGGTCTTAAGTGGAACGGTGTCGTTTTGAGGGTAAAGGGTTTTGGGTTGGTCCGGGTGAAAACGGGTCGGGTTTATTGGTGGGTTATGGGGAATTGATCTTGGCCGTTGATTACTCTGAGATCAACGGCCCAGATCAAGCACGACCCAAACGACGTCGTTTGGACTCTCTGGGCATGAGCTGGACTGGACCGGGCAGGCCTGGGTTTTGGGCATTGTTTGTTTGGGCCAATTTTAATAAATTGGCCCAAGTCCGGAAAGGCAGGGTCCTTTTCTCTTTTTTTTTTCTTTTTCTTTTATTATAAAAATACAAAACTAAGTAAAATCAAATTAAAATAAACACCTAATATAATTATTCACACACACGTTAAAATAATTCAAAACGGGTAAAATTAAACAACAAAACAAAAAAAAAATCACGGACGAAGATGCCTATTTATGATTTTCTATTTAACGACCGGATTACGGTTCGAATTATGCATGACACACACATTTTTTGTGTTTTGTTTTAATAAAGTAAATAAATAAAAATGGGCAAAGTCACAAATAAATCAACAAAGTGCCGTACAGAAATCCAAAAATTGTACAGCAGGACCAATTTTATTCTTTTGGAGCGACTGTCGCGCAAAACAAAAATCACGTGCTCACAGCTGCCCCTCTTTGTTCGGAAACACGAATAGTTTTCGTGCAAAGATAAAGTGAGCGTGTATGAGCGATTTTTGCCTATGGACCACTCCGTATGAAGCATGTTTTTTTTTGAAAGACCTGACCGAATCTTGCTTCAAAGATTTCCTACATATCCTGGGCTACACAGGAATCAGGTCAATGTAGTTCGAGAAGCTTTGGTAGCTGGGACTACCATGGGATTGCAATGCTTGCTGCTATTAATGTTGCTGTTGTCACTGCTGTGTCACTGACCGCCTTATTACAACCAAACGAAAATTGGAAACTGAACTAACTACTTATATGCATGTCAACTGCTAGTTACAAGATTCCTATCTATGATTCTTTTACGACTTGATCTTGGGTCTTAGCTGATTCTGCTTGTAGACTCCGATCTGAATCTTGATGCTTGCGAGTTGCGGCGACTTGTTTAATCTCTGGGATACTGAGTGAGACGCGATTGGCAGGGTTCAGGGTCTTAATCAAATGTTGGAGTCAATCTGCCTTCCGATATCTCGGGACATCTTCTCTCTTTTTTTGATTCCGAACTGGGACTCATCTCGTGGGTCGTTTCGATCCATGTGGCTCGAGGTTAGACCTGCGGGAGAAAAACAAACGAACGAAATTTTCTGCCCCAGTTTCACTAGGAAAATCTCGTTAATTATTCGCCAGGAAGTTCATAAAATTGATGAAAGAGGATATGCATGCTCAGTTCAGGGTTGGAGCCCTAATACCGACTAGCTGGGGAAAGGTTCAGTTTAAGGTTTAAAACCCTAACGCCGAACAAAGGAAGAATTCAGTTTAGGGTTTAAAACCCTAATGCTGACTAAAAGGAAAATTCAGTTTAGGGTTTTAAAACCCTAATGCTGGCTGAAAGGAAAAGCTCAGTTTAGGGTTTAAAACCCTAATGCTGACTAAAAGGAAAAAGTTTAGTTCAGGGTTTAAAACCCTAATGATGATTGCATGGAAAAGCTCAGTTTAGGGTTTAAAACCATAAAGCTGGCTGAAAGGAAAAAGTTCAGTTTAGGGTTTAAAACCCTAATGCTGACTAAAAGCAAAATTCAGTTTAGGATTTAAAACCCTAATGCTGATTGCATGGAAAAGCTCAGTTTAGGGTTTAAAACCCTAATGCTGGCTGAAAGGGAAAAGTTCAGTTTAGGGTTTAAAACCCTAATGCTGACTAAAAGGAAAATTCAGTTTAGGGTTTAAAACCCTAATGCTGATTGCATGGAAAAGCTCAGTTTAGGGTTTAAAACCCTAATGCTGGCTGAAAGGAAAAAGTTCAGTTTAGGGTTTAAAACCCTAATGCTGACTAAAAGGAAAATTCAGTTTAGGGTTTAAAACCCTAATGCTGATTGCATGGAAAAGCTCAGTTTAGGGTTTAAAACCCTAATGCTGGCTGAAAGGAAAAAGTTCAGTTTAGGGTTTAAAACCCTAATGCTAACTAAAAGGAAAATTCAGTTTAGGGTTTAAAACCCTAATGCTGATCGCATGGAAAAGCTCAGTTTAGGATTTAAAACCCTAATGCTGGCTGAAAGGAAAATGTTCAGTTTAGGGTTTAAAACCCTAATGCTGATTGCATGGAAAAGCTCAGTTTAGGGTTTAAAACCTTAATGCTGGCTGAAAGGAAAAAGTTCAGTTTAGGGTTTAAAACCCTAATGCTGACTAAAAGGAAAATTCAGTTTAGGGTTTAAAACCCTAATGCTGATTGCATGGAAAAGCTCAGTTTAGGGTTTAAAACCATAAAGCTGGCTGAAAGGAAAAAGTTCAGTTTAGGGTTTAAAACCCTAATGCTGACTAAAAGCAAAATTCAGTTTAGGATTTAAAACCCTAATGCTGATTGCATGGAAAAGCTCAGTTTAGGGTTTAAAACCCTAATGCTGGCTGAAAGGAAAAGTTCAGTTTAGGGTTTAAAACCCTAATGCTGACTAAAAGGAAAATTCAGTTTAGGGTTTAAAACCCTAATGCTGATTGCATGGAAAAGCTCAGTTTAGGGTTTAAAACCCTAATGCTGGCTGAAAGGAAAAAGTTCAGTTTAGGGTTTAAAACCCTAATGCTGACTAAAAGGAAAATTCAGTTTAGGGTTTAAAACCTTAATGCTGATCGCATGGAAAAACTCAGTTTAGGGTTTAAAACCCTAATGCTGGCTGAAAGGAAAAAGTTCAGTTTAGGGTTTAAAACCCTAATGATGACTAAAAGGAAAATTCAGTTTAGGGTTTAAAACCCTGATGCTGATTGCATGGGAAAAAGCTCAGTTTAGGGTTTAAAACCCTAATGCTGGCTGAAAGGAAAAAGTTCAGTTTAGGATTTAAAACCCTAATGCTGACTAAAAGGAAAAAGTTCAGTTTAGGGTTTAAAACCCTAATGCTGACTAAAAGGAAAATTCAGTTTAGGGTTTAAAACCCTAATGCTGATCGGCTGGGGATAAAATTCGAGAATACTACACGATCTATTTTTGAGTTTTCTTGTTTTAATAGAAGATAAAAGGGAGTTTTGGGGGAACTTACCTTTTGAGTGAATTCCTTATTGCCAAAATGTTTCTTGTACCCGTGTACCTTCTTCTATGGGCGACACCTGCTTCTTGCACGGTTGTCTTGGATTATACCTGTTTCAACTTTTCAGACAAAGAACAATTGTTAGTTCGGAAATGACGGTCGGTTCGGTGACCTTGATCGTTCCCAATTGCTTTGTTGCGTTTCTTTTTCTGTTGCGAAGTCCCGCCATTGATTTGATTCGAATTGCGAAACTTTTAGACTGCTCAGGCTTGTATTTCCGGATTCTGTGATGACTTGCTTCGTAAGGCTCTTTCTTCTTCTTTTTTTTTTGTGTGTCCCGTTTTGCTTGGAGGTTCTCAACGGGGATTTTATTGGAGGTATTTTGTGGGAATTTGTACAAAAAGGAAGCTCTGTGGGGAATATTTACAAAGTGGATTCTTTGTGTGGATTTTTGTACAATGGGGCATGCTGGGGATTTATTTCAAAGCGGGATTTCTAGGATTTGTTGGGGTAAGCTTGCTGGGGAATTTTTACAAAAGGACTCGCTGAGATGTGCTGGGGAGATTCCATTTTTTTTATTATTATTTTTTTTTATATTGGGGAGACTCTGTGGGAGATTGTACAATAGAGACTCTGTGGGGATTTGTACAGGGGGAGACTCTGTGGGGATTTGTCCGAAGGCGGACTTGCTGGGGAAGATTTCAAGATTTCTCTCTTTCCTCTTTACTCTGAAACACCATCAAACGTCATGATTCATCAAGCTTGGGCAATCACACCAACGAGATGAGGCGCTTTCCTTCATGAGATGGGATTCCGTGCAAACAAACCATGCCACATGTCCTTTCCGGTGTGTCCTGAACTCGGGGTTAAAATGCAAAAAGGATTCGAAAAGAAAAAAAGAAAGGGGAAAACAAATCAGAAAAGGAATACCCTTTTCGGGACGAGAAAGACTTATCTGAGGAAGATAATGCTGGCTTTAAATGACATGACATGCTCTTTGGACTGGACGTTTGACCTTCTAAGAGCTTGCGTTTTCCTGAACCAGAACGGATCTGTGATTCCAAACTGGTGGCATTCTGCCGAAACTTTCTTAGGGTGGCGTCATTCTTTTTCGGCCAACAGCGCCCTTTGCGGGTTTTCGCTGGCTGACCTCTCTCATTTCTCTTCCTGTCATCGCTTGATAGAACTCTTTGCGAGTTTTTACCAAACAAGCTCTCTCATTTTGGTTTCTCTACTCCCGTCGCCTCGCGGTGCCCAAAGGTTTTCACCGCCGAGACTCTCTCATTTTATCTCTCTCAATTCAGAGTGTGCTGGTCTCCATTCGTTACGCTTATTGGTTCCCCACCATATTTGGTAATTGATTTGAAGGCTTGTGCTTGGTAAGGAGAGGTAGTGATACCAACTTCTCAACTGCTTGACGTGCCCCGGTTTCAATTTCAGGGTGGATGGGATTTTATTGTTGGTGTGACTGAACCTCAGGGAGAGGCTGCCTACGTATCCTTTCGGAATCAAGTCAAACGTAGTTCAGGCCTCAATCAAATTTTGTTTTTGTTTTCTTTTTTTTTTTGTTTTTTTTTTCCTTTTTTTTTCTTTTTGTAGAGAGGATTGGGTAGTGTTTGGGAGTAGTGGGGGATAAAACCTTCGCCATTTTCAAATGTGTCAGGACCACTTGGAGTATGATCTAGACGTAGTATCTCTTGACTGCATCTGCATTTACTGCTGTGTCGGGGTCATTTCCTTCGATATCACCTAAATACAGTGCTCCTCTTGGCAACATCTTCCTTACGATGTATGGGCCTTTCCAATTTGGGGCAAACTTTCCTTTTGCTTCTTCATGATGCGGCAGAATACGCCTTAGTACCAGCTGACCTACTTCGAAATTCCGGGGTCGGACTTTCTTGTTGTAAGCACGGGCCATCCTTTGTTGGTATAACTGTCCGTGACAAACCGCGGCCATCCGCTTTTCATCAATCAACGTCAATTGCTCTAACCGAGTCTTGACCCACTCGCTGTCCTCGATTTCTGCTTCGACAATGATTCGAAGCGAAGGAATTTCTACCTCTGCCGGTATTACAGCCTCGGTCCCATAAACCAAAAGATAAGGAGTCGCTCCTACTGATGTGCGTACCGTAGTGCGGTAACCCAATAATGCAAATGGTAACTGCTCCTGCCACTGTCGGGAACTTTGGATGGTCTTCCTCAAAATCTTCTTGATGTTTTTGTTTGCCGCTTCCACAGCACATTGGCCTTTGGCCGATAAGGCGTGGAATTCCTATGCGTTATCTTGAATTGCTCGCATACATCTCCCATCAAGTGACTGTTCAAGTTTGCTGCGTTATCTGTAATGATAGTCGCAGGAATACCGAAGCGACAGATAAGATTTGAGTGTACAAAATCCACCACAGCTTTCTTAGTGACCGACTTGAGGGTGATAGCCTCTACCCATTTCGTGAAGTAGTATATGGCAACCAGTATAAACCTGTGTCCGTTCGAGGCCTTTGGTTCAATTGGTCTAATGACGTCCATGCCCCAGGCGACAAATGGCCAAGGCGCAGACATGGGATGCAGTTCCGTGGGAGGTGCATGAATCAAATCACCGTGCACCTGACACTGATGACATTTCCGAACGAAGCTGAAGCAATCCTTTTCCATGGTCATCCAGTAATAACCTGCTCTAAGGATTTTCTTCGCTAAGACATACCCGTTCATGTGAGGTCCACACACACCTGCGTGTACTTCGTGCATGATCTTTCTTGCTTCCTCGATATCGACACATCTGAGGAGATTGAGGTCCGGGGTCCTCTTATATAACAATTCACCGCTCAAAAAGAAACCACTTGCATGTCGCCTAATGGTCCTCTTTTGATCTCCAGTAGCGTGCTCGGGGTACTCTTGCGTCTTCAGGAACCTCTTGATGTCATGGTACCAAGGTTGCGTATTTGATCCCGCCTCGATTACACTGCAGTAACCGTGCCTTTCCTTGATTTGGATTTCCAAAGGATCGACGTGGGCGTTGTCCGGGTAGGGTAGCATTGAAGCCAAAGTAGCAAGTGCATCTGCCAGTTCATTGTGACACCTCGGAATATACCTGAACTCTATTGAGGTAAAGCGCTTGCTGAGGTCCTCCACATGTTGTCGGTATGGGATAAGTTTGACATCCCGAGATTCCCACTCGCCTTGAGCTTGCCGGATGATCAGGTCAGAATCTCCCATAATCAGTAAGTTTTCGACATCCTGATCGATTGCCATATGCATGCCCATAATGTAGGCTTCATACTCAGCTGTATTGTTTGTGCAAAAGAAACGCAGTCTAGCTGTAGCGGGATAATGCTGACCGGAAGGTGAGATCAAAATTGCCCCAATCCCTACACCCTTGGCGTTCACGGCTCCGTCAAAGAACATCTTCCAAACATGAGCTTCCTCCGAGATCACTTCTACGGTGTTTACCTCTTCATCTGGAAAGTAGGTATCCAATGGCTGGTATTCCTCATCGACCGGATTTTCGGCCAAATGATCTGCTAATGCCTGGGCTTTCATTGCCGTGCGAGTGACATAAACTATGTCGAATTCCGTAAGCAAGATTTGCCATTTAGCCAGTCTCCCAGTAGGCATTGGTTTCTGGAATATATACTTCAAAGGATCCAACCTGCTTATGAGTAATGTAGTGTGGGCTTGGAGATAATGTCTCAGCTTTTGAGCAACCCATGTGAGAGCGCAGCATGTCCTTTCCAGCAGAGTGTATTTGGCCTCGTAGCCGGTGAATTTCTTGCTCAAGTAGTAAATTGCTTGTTCCTTCTTTCCGGTTATGTCGTGTTGCCCGAGGACGCAACCGAAAGAGTTCTCCAAGACTGTTAGATACAAGAAAAGTGGCCTTTCTGGTTCTGGAGGGACCAAGACCGGGGGATTCGAAAGGTATTCTTTGACTTTATCAAAGGCTTCTTGACACTCAACTGTCCATTTGATCGCTGCGTCTTTCCTTAACAGCTTGAATATGGGCTCGCACGTGCTTGTCAGTTGGGCAATGAACCGACTGATGTAATTCAACCTGCCCAACAGACTCATCACGTCTTTCTTTGTTCTCGGGGGAGGTAGATCTCTGATGGATTTTATCTTAGTTGGATCTAGCTCAATTCCTCTCCTGCTTACGATGAAGCCCAAAAGTTTGCCCGACGGAACTCCGAAAGCGCATTTGGCTGGGTTTAGCTTCAAGTCATACTTCCTTAATCTCTTGAAGAATTTCCTCAAGTCTTGGATGTGATTATCCTGCGTCCTGGACTTGACTATCACGTCGTCCACGTACACCTCTATTTCCTGGTGCATCATGTCATGGAAAATGGCAGTCATGGCCCTCATGTAAGTAGCCCCAGCATTCTTCAGACCAAATGGCATGACCCGGTAACAGTAGGTGCTCCAAGGCATGGTGAAAGCAGTTTTCTCGGCGTCCTCTTCATCCATCAGTACCTGATGATACCCAGCATAACAATCTACAAAAGACTGTATCTCGTGCTTGGCACAATTATCAACAAGGATGTGGATGTTGGGCAACGGGAAATTGTCTTTAGGACTTGCTCTGTTCAAATCTCGGTAATCTACACATACTCGAGTTTTCCCGTCCTTTTTTGGTACTGGAACCACATTCGCCAACCATGTTGTATATTGGACTACCCGGATCACTCATGTTCTCAGCTGCTTGGTGATCTCCTCTTTAATCTTGTCACTGACCTCAGTTTTGAACTTTCGTTGCTTTGGTTGAACTGGAGGACAATCAGGATGAATCGGCAATTTATGAACCACTAGATCAACACCTAGTCCTGGCATGTCATCATATGACCAAGCAAACACGTCTTTGAATTCAAAAAGAAGTTGAATTATCGCCTCTCGCGTCTTCTTGTCCGTGTGAATGCTTATCTTGGTCTCCCGGACTTCTTCCGGGGTTCCTAAGTTTACCGGTTCAGTGTCATTCAGATTTGGCTTAGGTTTATTCTCGAAATATTCCAACTCTCGGTTTATCTCCCTAAAAGCCTCCTCCGCATCATATTCTGTTTCTAGGTTCATTAATTCGCAGTTAAATAACTCACTGTGATCTGGGCGTGAAGTCCGCAAGCATGTCATATTTAAAGCCGCATTATTAGGACTGAAAAGGAAGATAAAAGGAAAACTAATAAAAATCAGAACAAAAGAAAGAATAGGAAAGCAATGATGATTTTTTATATATATTTTCTTTGGAAAGTTGGAAGACAACAATGTTTACGACTAGGAATTCAAAGCAACAATTGAAAAGAAGAAAACGTTCAAGTTATGTCCTGGGATAACTTGTGACACAGGAAAGGTGGCAGGACATGTCTACCCGGACTTCCGTCTAGTCGGGAATGGCGTGGCCTCCCAGTTTTGGAGTTGGGCGCTCGGCCCCATGTACAGCATCTCAGCAGTGCTCGTTCCTTCACCTGGTTGAACCATGTGGATTTCGTAGAGCATTTCCCTCATTGCCCCACATATCTCCTCGATTTCCTCAGCTGTGAAGACCTCATCATCTTCTTCAACGTACTTCGGCCTGATGAAAGTTGCATATAAATCCGGCAGTGGTTGAGGTAACTTCCAACCCTCATTTTTCCTTTTCTTTGCCCACTCTTCGTCTGCTAGAGTAGGTTTAAAGCCTAGTCCAAAAGGTTTCTTGATGACTGGCAAAGTAATGGGTTCTGTTATTCCCTGAAGGGTTCGTCCAAGTCCCTTCCCTGGCCTAAATCCGTGCCGGATCATTTCTTTGGCCACCATAATCGAGGCGTTAGACAAGAAAGGCTGGGGGTAGGGTATTCCCTCTTCGTGCTGCTCGGCCAGTACAACCTCGAAAGCTTGATAGACCGTATGTTCGCTTCCTTCTCTTGGTTCAAGGTACGGGATGGATGGGTCCCGATAAATGGCATGCTCATCTTCCCCATGGACCACGATCTCTCGGTCTTCGTACTCGAACTTCACCATCTGGTGAAGAGTGGAAGGCACGGCTCCTGCCGCATGGATCCAAGGCCTGCCAAGGAGGAAATTGTAGGATGTGTCCATGTCGATCACCTGGAAGGTTACTCGAAACTCGACTGGTCCTATGACCAACAACAGGTCTATTTCTCCCATGGTATCTCTCTTGATGCCGTCGAAAGCTCTTACGCAGACATTGTTGGGTCGGATTCTTCCGATCCCAATTTCCATTCTTTGTAGCGTGGAGAGCGGGCAAATGTCAACGCCTGAGCCTCCATCCAACATTACCCGCTTGACATAGTAGTCCTCGCATTTAACTATTAAATGCAAGGCCTTGTTGTGTGCTGCTCCTTCCGGGGGTAAATCGTTTTTGCTGAAAGAGATTTGGTTGACAGCGAAGAATCTTTCTGTCATCCGCTCTAGTTGTTCCACCGAGGTTTCAACTGGTACATATGCTTCATTCAGGGTCTTCAGTGAGATCTTTTGATGCTCGGCCGACCTTATCAATAATGATAGCATGGACACTTGCTCAGGGTGCTTGCGTAGCTGATCTATCACTTCGTAATCCAGCATCTTCATTTGTTGGAAGAACACTTCCGCTTCTTCAACACTCACAGGCTTCTTTGGAGGGAAGCACCTTTGTGTGGCGTTGTTCAGTTCTTGGGTATTTGAGTACCCTCCAACGAAAGTATTTTCTGGAAGTTCTCCCATGACCTCTTTACCTTTGTACATCACCAAAGTCTTTTGATAATTCCACGGCACTGTGGACGGGTTGGTCATTGGCTTTTGTGGCACGCGTCCGATAACCACTGGCTCATTCAGCCGAGGTGGTTGAATCGTCCCCCGGACCACATAGGCCCCTTTTGGCACATACATAGGTTTTGTCTTTTTGATCCCGAAGTTCTGCGCCTTCTCAGCTCGACCTCGTGGTATGTAAAGAACTTCATTTTTTACAGGTACCACTTTCTTCTCTACCTTCTTTTCAGGCTTGTTCTTTATAGCTTTGACCTCTTCCCCCTTTTCTGGTTTCTGGTCTATTTCAGGCCTCTTCCCCGTGTCGACAATGGCAATTATGGCTTTCAAAGCAGGGTCGAACTCTTTGTCCTCACAAATCATTCCAATCAGCGGCCCATTATTGTGAGCGGGCAATGGATTGTTAGTCACATTTGGGATCTCTTCGTCCCTTAGCACTATTTTCCCCTGTTCTATCAAATTTTCGACCACTCTTTTCAATGACCAGCAGTCGTTTGTATCATGTCCCTCGGCCCCTGAATGATAGGCGCAACTGACTCCGGCTTTGTAAGAAGGCGATGTTGGGTTTTGCCTTGTTTGGGGAATTGGTTGCAAGAAACCCAATTGGACTAGCTTAGGGAACAAAGTAGAGTATTGTTCACCGATGGGCGTAAAAGTCCGCCATCGAGGTGGCTCCTGGGGGCGGTAGTTATTCTGCGGGGGTTGTGGGTTATAGTGGTTGCGGTAAGGAGGCTGATTTCTGGGAGGTGGAGCTGGGCCTCGGTTGGCTTGTTGTGGTGGATGGTTATAAGGTTGGGCATTCATGACCATATAAGGCTGATGAGCATATGCCAAATTTGAATGGGGGTAATAGTGTTGTGGGGCTCTTTCCCGAAAATGGGGCCTGGGATGATGATACTCCCTTGCTTCAGAGGCTGCCATAGTCGTTTCTTCCTTCTTCTTCCCCCTCGTCGTTCCTCCAGACCCGCTTTGGACGGCCTGGGAAGTTGCCCTTATGGCTGCTTGACTTAGAATCCTACCCGTTTTCAACCCATTTTCCACCATCTCTCCAATCTTGATCGCTTCCGCGAATGGCTTACCCATGGCCGACATCATGTTTTGGAAATAGTCAGACTCTTGAGCCTGGAGAAAGGTAGTGACCATTTCCACTTCATCCATGGGAGGCTTCACCCTCGACGCCTGTTCACGCCACTTAATAGCATACTCTCTAAAGCTTTCAGAAGGTTTCTTCTTCAAATTCGACAGAGAGTTTCGGTCTGGCGCAATGTCGATGTTATACTGGAATTGTTTTACAAAATCTCTGGCGAGATCATCCCATATATGCCATCGGGTCATTTCCTGATCCATGTACCATTCCGAAGCTATCCCTACTAGACTTTCCCCAAAATATGCCATTAGCAGTTCTTCTTTTCCGCCGGCTCCCGCAATTGGTTGCAGTATTTCTTAAGATGTGCAATGGGGTCACCGTGCCCATCGTATTTCTCAAACTTGGGGGTCTTGAAACCCGTTGGCAGGTGCACGTGAGGAAACATGCACAGGTCGGCGTAAGAGACGCTCTTTTGTCCGCTCAATCCTTGCATATTCTTCAGACTTTGTTCAAGGCTTCTCATCCTTTTGGCAATCTCATTTTGTTCTGCAAATCTGGGGTTCTGATCCTGCCCTGGTGCGAGCTCGCACTGAGGCGGTAGAGGATTAGTGCTGGTAGCGAACCTAGTTGGTTCCATTGAGAACGATGGTGCTTGGAATGTAAAAGAGGATGAGTCAAAGCTTGGCTTGTACGTGGTAGGCTGTGCTGTAACCGGGCAAGGCGATGCAGTAAAGATGTTCATGCTTGCATCAGTGGCCGACATTCGGGGATGAGGCTCAGAAGGCGATCCAGCAGAGAAGGCCGAGGTGGCTGGGTACCCGAATGGGGTAGCAGGATAATTTATGGGGACATTAGAAGTCCCACTTGACCTGGAGAATAATTCAGGGAATCCGGGGACGACACTTGGCGGTTCTTTCCCATTGTTCCAGTCGTCCAACATTTCCAACATGCGGAGCCGTAGGATTCTATTTTCCTCCGCGGTTGCGGATTCAGGTGTGAGGACGGCTGAGATTGAGCTTTCCTCAGAAACAGGGATCGTTTGCAATGGAATTTCTGAAGACATTTCCACACTTCCTTTTGACCTGGTGAAGTAAGTGTGAGTACTGCTTCTGGCCCTAACAACAGGTAGTTGAACACTTCTCCTTGACCTCGTGAAATATGAGTGCGAGGACAGACTTTCACCAAACCAGCTGTCCTTTCAAAAACCCTGGGAATACTCAACGACAAACGCACGGTTAATTTGTAGCAAATAACAGATAGTTAATCTCACGTTGGGCATGATGCACCTATACAGTTAAGTGGATTACTATATGTTTGCTACGAGAGCATGCGTCATTCCGGCATTTTTCCTTTTATTAGTTTTTCCTTTCTTTCCTTTTCCCTTTTTTTTTCTTTTGTTTTTTGTTTTTCTTTTATGTTTTTTTTTATTTTGCAGTAAAAGAAATGCGACCGGATCCGATGAGGATTGCCTACGTATCACGATGCCTACGTGAATCAGATCATTACGTAGTTCGAAAAACACAAATGAGCGTAAAAGAAACAACCTCTTTATTGTTGAAAACGTTCTATTACAAACTACATTTGCAAAAGAAAAAATGAACTTTGAAAATAAACCTAGATGCAAAAACAGACTAAAAATCACCCGGATGGGAAAAACAAACAGAAGATGCTAAGATACAGATTTGACCTATGAATGCATTATGGTTTTGAAAATCGGTGTCCGCGGGGCATCGTTCGGCCTTGCCGCGGTCCTAGGCGTGAGATCCCTCTCAAGTTGTTCCAGCTCGTGCATAGTCTGTTTGACATAACTCATTACTGCCGAGAGGACAGTAACGCTGGACATGTTCTCACATCGTAGGCATCGTCTGGTGATGGCATGGGCAATGGCCTTGATCCTATCTCTGGTTTGCTTCTTCTCTACGAGCAGGCGTTTTATCTGATCGCTGCATATCTTGAAGACTTGAGCATCTTGTACATGCTGATGCTTCAGTCGCCGTACTTCCAACTTTATCTGGGTTATGGAGTCGTACCAGTATCTGCTCTCAATTTGGAAATCCTTGGCCTGATTAACTGCTTTGACCTCAAGTGCAGCCATCTCTCTCTTTATTTTAGCAACAGTTTTCTCGTGGTCGCCTTCCAATTGATTCAGGTATCGGCGATGCTTATCTGCTCTCGTATCCCACTGCGCTTTGAGCTCTGCTATGACGTTTTCAGACTTCTCCAAACCATTTTGCCATTCTCTGATCTCGCTTTTTAGCCTTTTTATCAGGCGCTCGTCTGATCGACGCCTTGGTTGTTTATCTGCATCCAATCTTATTTGTTTGATCTGGGCTCTGAGCATTTCATTTTATTGAATTAACCTGTTCCGCTCTCCCAGATCGGTGGCAATTTGCACGTTGTGCTCGTATTTCATGCCTTCTACTTGTTGCTTTAATCTGCTGATTTCGGCACAATAGCCTCTTTCCTTTGCTAACCAATCCCAATGCCTTTGCGATGACTCGGTGAAATCCCGGATGTGGGGTCTCTTAGCTGGCCTTTCATGCTCGAGTTCCCTTCTATACCATGCAAGGTAACCTGGCGCCGTTTCTCCTTTGGCTCGATCCCGCACGCAAGTATCTGATTTCAAATGTTGACCCTCATTCCAGATTTGGCGAATCTTTGCTTCTGGGAACTGTCCGTTAGGACTTATCTCAACTGTTTGAGCGCTAAGATCTTCCTCATGAGGTACTGTCTGGCATCTTCCGAACTGTCTCAAAACTCGGCTGGGTGCGTAAGGTTGAACGCTCTTAAGCCCCATCAGCAAGAAATGAGTTTTAGCCGCCGACATATATAAGATCTCATCAACAGGCAACCATCCCAACGTCCATTGTATTTGACTGGCAGTAAGAGCTTGCAAGAACGAGGTCCATGCCAGGACTCCTTTGGGCCAAATGATCTCTTTGGTTCTCGTGTAAGATTCTTCTATGCGGGTCTTTTCCGGGGAACCATGGCTCAAAATCTCGGAATGATGGCAGAGGTGCTCGGTCATCCATATCTGTAGGAGCAAATTACAACCTTCGAAGAAATTTCCCCCAGCTTTACAAGCTGTGAGAGCTCGAAAGATGTCAGATACCACCATTGGCGCGAGAGTACTGTCACTTTGCGTGAGTAAAGTGCTGACGACCCCAGATATCTTCAAATCAATGTTTCCATCTTTCCTCGGAAATACCAGAAGACCCAGGAACATTATCATGAACGCTACCCGTCTGTGCTCGTCCCACTTTTGACGAACTCCTTTGTTGCACAGTTTGTTGATTGGATTATTGAATCCCCCCTTGTGACCGTATCTATCATATATGAAGCATGGAGTACAAAATTCGGCTGCCAGATCCGGGTTGTGGACTGTTCTAGGTATCTTCAATGAATCTAGGAATCGATGTACCGTGACGACTCTTGGGGCGACCAAGTATTTTTCCCTCAAGGGAAGCTCAGTATTCCCGACGTATCCGGCCATTTCTTCCAAAGTCGGGGTGAGTTCAAAATCAGAGAAATGGAAAACATTGTGCGCCGGGTCCCAATAGGTAACCAAAGCCCTTATGATATCTCCCCGAGGTTGGATTTCCAACAGACCCACAAGACCTTTCAAATATTTCTTAACCTCATTTTGTCCTTCAACACCTAGATCATTCCACCATAGCCGTAACTTGACAGGGATTTTGGTCATTATTGAAAAATGTTCATTTTGCATCGTGCTCATCCTGCACATTTATTAAGGTGATTTTAACAAAACGAACTGACTAAAAAAAATCATTTTTTTTTACAGAGGGGATCGAGTTTTAAACACGGCCTTTAAACATTTCGGGGGCGAAGATTTTAAGGCTGTGTGGGTCTACTGGATAAAAATGCTAAACAAACCCAAAAGTGGCTATTTATGCAAAATCAGCCTTCCGGCGTCCCCTTTCGGGAACATTTGGCTATTTATGACAAAACAACATCACCCGATTTATTTACGACTCTTTAAAAATTTGACACATTTTTATTTATTTATTTATTGATTTTGGCTATTTAGAAAAATGGGGTTGAACCCGACGAGGGTTGCCTACGTATCTCACATCCGGTGAGAATCAAACCGGCGTAGTTCGGGCATATCATGAATAGAGAAAATCAAATAAACCTAGAAATCAAGAATAAGTATTTTTATTATTTATGAAAAAAGATAAAGACTAAAGAGAAATATATTTTTTTGGCAATATTTGGACCATTAGTCTGAATTTATAAAAAAAAGGGTACTACAAAAGAAACAACACATTTTTTTGAATTATGGATTGTCCATTTTTTTTACTTTTAAAATAAATACCTTCTCTTTTTTTTTGATTTTGAAAGTGATAAAAGAAATTTTTTTTTTATTTTTTTTTAATAACTCTCAATAAAAGACAGTTTTTTTTTTAGAAAAAATTCCGGCGAGGTTTTGACACTACTTGGACATTGGTTTTATTTTCCAAAAATAGTAATTATCTTCCCTATGCTGCTATTTTCCCCTTTTTTAGGAACCGGTCGACATGCGGAACCGAAGCAAATAAATGCACAACACAAACAGGATGCAGCAGGGTGGTCTTTTTCGTTTCAGGCTGCCTGTCCTAGACGGACCCAACCCCTGTGTTGAGTCCCCTAAGTCAAATGCAACATGATGCAAATAAGCGTTCCTACTAGGGATCCGGCATGAAGTCAAGTTATTCTAGGTTCGTAACCTGGGTATTTGTTCTAGACTGTGCACCCGAGCGGACAACTCGAGTCGAGGAGGGGGCTACGTACCGGGGACCCGCGAGATCGTCCGGCTTTGTAACTTGTCCGTCTTCTTTCTTATTTTAGGTATTGACATTAACAGAATAGGGAGTCCCGACCAGCAAGCTTCTCCCCGGAAGTAAGAAGAGAAAGGTTTCGGCACATTTTATATACAGTCCAGATAATATCAAAGCGGTAAAAGACAATATTTAGCGCGTTACGCAAAAACATATAATAAAGATCAGATAATAAAGCCAAATTAACAATTGTTCTAAGCTCGAATTCTTGAATCCTGAACCAGTGGTTCTGGGTTAAGTCCCCAGCGGAGTCGCCAGAACTGTCACACCTCCTTTTTGCGCGCCCGCCCCGAGGGGTAGGATGCGCGGGTGGAGTTTTTCCAATTTAAATGACAATATTCGAAATGGGATTATTTATTTAATTCAGAGTCGCCACTTGGGAAAGGTTTGGCTTTTGGTGTCCCAAGTCACCGGTTTATCTTGAATCCCAAATCGAGGAAAATATTCGACTTTTCCAAATGAAGTCTGCGAACCAGAAATTCTAAGTAAGGAATTCTGTTGACCCGAGGGAAGGTGTTAGGCACCCTCGAATCCCGTGGTTCTAGCACGGTCGCTTAAATTGTTATAATGGCTAAATATCTGATTTAAATACATGTTGTGTCTTATGTACTTTTATTAAGTTTAAACCGCTTTTATTATTATCATTTATTTTTATAGAATTGCAACGTCGTGAAAATGCATCTCAAACCACGTCACAGTCAATGCACCCGTAGTTGTTGACACATTTTGACTCCGTTGAGACTTGGATTTGGGTCACATCAATGCGCACCCGAATTTAAGAATATGATTTAATTAAGCCGCGCCTAAAGAGTCTAACGCGTTATTATTTTTGAGAAGGCCATGAGATTCACTAAACGGCCTAGCCTGAATTCTAAATATTATGATTAGTTGTTGAGGGCCCCGCAGTTTGCATTTTTATTTGGCGAGGCTCGTCTCATTATTTTTTAAAGGATAAACCTATAGTGACTATACTTTCTATTAAGTTCGTCTCTAAAATTAAAAGAAAAGGGACGTGCTAATATAAACTATATGCTCTTGCCTAATCCGGATTCTTATCAATTACTGATTAATTATTTACAAAGTGGAGGGATGTCATAACTTGTGAAACATACTTCAATTGGACAAAAGAAATTACGTTCGAGATTGACCCAATGTTATACTTGCGTCCTAACGTTCCTTGAATTGAATTTAACTAGACTTATTGAAGCTGAATTTAAGGGAATTAACCACTATGTCTCGTTACTTGCGGAGGCGTGAATGCGCTTCTATATGCTGCCTAGCGAGTTATGATAAAAGAAAAAACTAAAATGAACAAGGAACATTTGTGTAAGGTGGAAATATTCTATTCTATACATGTCATTCAGTTAAACGGAAATCCAGTCAAAAATCTATACTAATTCTCCATGCCTTCTATGTATTGTATCATTACATTTTGTACTAGCAAACAACTATAAACTAAGATGCGAGAGGCTAAACTTGATTGAGTATTATCTAACTAATCTTTCATTACTGAATCACACTAATCAATTTATACAACTGAAGTCAATATATCACAAGCATTACAAAACAGATATCTAAATCTTCTTCAAGAACTCCTTTCATTTCATGCTTTTGAATTGTTACAGTTAACACCAAAGTTGGATTTGAAATGTGTACCTGGAAACACTGAAAATGCAAAGGAGAAGAAGAAAAAGATGGGGAAATCAGCAGCAGCAAGAAACAGAACTAGCAGTAGCAGCAGGGCAGAAATGCAGCAGCAACAGTAAGCAGAATAGCAGCAGCAATCAGAACAGCACAACAGAAAGGATTCTATTGCGAGGTGGAACTAGAGTTGAAGAAGAGAAAGCCAAATGAAACAGCACACAGTGTGATGGCAACAATACTCCAGACAATCCAATTCCGGGATATACCAAATGCAACAAACACTAACAACAATCTCGATTGAAATTTAGAAGAAGCAACACTGCCTAACGTATTGACAATAGATGAGCTTCAGACAAACAAGACCAAGTTTCTGATTTCCTAATCTGTTTTATCTCTTTCTTGCTCTCTTTCTATTTCTGTCAACTCTCTCTTTTTCTTTTCTATCTATCCTCACAGTGTATGTATTTCTCTTCTGTCTGTATCTCTTTGTATGTATTTCAAGCTTTCTCTTTCAAAACTCCTCCCCGTGTGTGTATTTTTCTTTCCCCCTCTAATTCTGTATATCCCCCTCCTTAGTCAGATGTCTGCCTCTTTTATATGCCTTCCTTACCCCTTTTAACAGCCTGTTCAGACTATCACCATACCCCTCCCATGTGCCTTCCATTTTCGGTTCCACTTTAGCTAATTAAATATTAAACCCATCAATATTCCCTGGCAGACTCATCTTTCCTATTTTATTAACTAAAAGCAAACATGGGCAGTAGAATATATCTGACAGCATATGCTGTCAAACCATTTTTAACTCAAAAACCTTTTTATGCAGGAAAACAGGCTGTGCACAATGCACATGCTGTGCACAAGTGCACATGCCATTAACTCAGATTTCAATTATAGATCAAGCCTCAGGTTTCTGAAATCATATTAACAATTATAAGTAACTGAACTTGGTTCTCAATTGATTCAGGCAAATGTTCAACAGAAGCAAATTGATTTATTTTGTTCAGGCAGTTGAAACTAATTGACGACACATGTCGACTCGACTATATTAGCATTAACATACACAATCGTAGCCAAAAATCAGACATTCAAAGTATAGGACACATGATTTGAATTGTACTGGCTAAGCAAAGTGGTACTCGAGGAGCCAATTGATCAGTCAAACATTTGGAGCCCAATTATTCGCACAGCATATATACATGCATTATCAGAATAAATGAGGGATTCAAACAAACACAGTGGTTCAGGCAAAGTGGTCAAACAGAAGTTGGCAAAAAAAATCAAAGACACAAATTGAAACAAAACATGGACAGACATGTAATCACTCACATGGACCAAACAGAAATAAGAAAGAAGACAAGACTCACCTCAAATCTTAAAAATCAAAAACCTTGACTCAGACTTGGACAGACTCTTCTTAAGGCTGAACGGACTTTAATCGAAGTGTTTCTCAGATGAGAAACACTTCGATTAAGGTCCCTTAGACCTTAATTTCCTTGGCTCGAACCGGTATGAATCAGTGACGAGGAACCTTGTGGTTTCAAAACTCAGATCTAGGATTCGTGCTTCCCTGGTCATATTCGGACCAAACCAAGTATGGTTTGGTCACGAGGGGGGTCTGGGGAGTGTCTGGTATGAATTTAGGGCCGATCGGTGTAGATTAAGTTCCGACTCGAATCTTCAAATGAAGATTCGAGAAGGTGGGATAGGATTCGAGGTGTGTGGTTGGTAGATTCGGGTTCAGGACGGCATGGGGGTTCTATGGTGTTCAGGTGGAGGTCACCGGCGTTCATGCCGCCGGGTTTCTGGTGAAGGTGTGCAGGGGCGGCTAGGGTTTGAGGGGAAGGGTTCGTGGAGACGAAGGCTGGGGTTCGGATAGGGGGGCAGGGTAAAGGTTCTGGGCTTATATAGTTAGTGGGTGGGTTGATCTCAACCGTTAGATCAATCTAGATCTACGGTTTGGATCTGATGGTCTTAAGTGGAACGATGTCGTTTTAAGGGTAAAGGGTTTTGGGTTGGTCCGGGTAAAAACGGGTCGGGTTTATTGGTGGGTTATGGGGAATTGATCTTGGCCGTTGATTACTCTGAGATCAACGGCCCAGATCAGGCACGACCCAAACGACGTCGTTTGGACTCTCTGGGCATCAGCTGGACTGGACCGGGCAGGCCTGGGTTTTGGGCATTGTTTGTTTGGGCCAATTTTAATAAATTGGCCCAAGTCCGGAAAGGCAGGGTCCTTTTTTTTTTTTTTTTTCTTTTATTATAAAAATACAAAACTAAGTAAAATCAAATTAAAATAAACACCTAATATAATTATTCACACACACGTTAAAATAATTCAAAACGGGTAAAATTAAACAACAAAAAAAATAAAAAAAATAAAAAAAATCACGGACGAAGATGCCTATTTATGATTTTCTATTTAACGACCGGATTACGGTTCGAATTATGCATGACACACACATTTTTTGTGTTTTGTTTTAATAAAGTAAATAAATAAAAATGGGCAAAGTCACAAATAAATCAACAAAGTGCCGTACAGAAATCCAAAAATTGTACAGCAGGACCAATTTTATTCTTTTGGAGCGACTGTCGCGCAAAACAAAAATCACGTGCTCACAGTATACCGTGTGATCTCTCTTCTAACCAATGGAAGAAGAAGATAGGATATTCACATGCCTTGCCCCCTTCAATATAGTATACAAAAATGTAAACTCAACATATTCTTATTAAAATTCAAGTAACTCTAGAAGTCTTCCACTTTAAAAAGAGTCGTAATTAAAATCAATATAATTAAAACATTACGGCGTGGAAATTTGAGTCATATTTGGAGAAGCGATAAATATTTTTATTTGATTTAGGAATCTTAAATCTTTACAAAGCTACTATAAAAAGAAAATTTAGTATTGTACGCTACAGACATTTATGATATTTTAAACGAAGTGAAAAATTTGTACTACCCTTTAAAGTCTTAACTGATAACATACGTATAAAATTAAAACCAAATTTAGCTAGATGTCTTTTGTGATATATTTTATGTTTCTAAATATTAGGAGTTACTATATATTTTTAAAAAAAAGATTTAATAGTAAAAGATTATTAAAATTTTAAAGTGCTAAATAATAAAAATAATAATTAAATGACAATATTTTTCAATGTAAATCTAATTAATAAAAAGATCTAGGGATTTATATGAATATCTTTTTTTTTGCATAAAAAATTTGATCATAGATTATAATGAAATGATTCTAATAATACGGATGGAAGTGTGCTCTTTAATCCATTTATTTACTTAAGTATGAGTAATAGACTCCTTTAAAAATTTCTCAACGCATAACAATGGATGTTAGATTAAATTTCTTAAAAAGAGTTCGTGTGAGTTTCCTATATATCGAAGTTTAACAATTTTTAATGATTAATTTATTTTCATAATTAGATGCTCTTATACCATGAAGTTGTCTATAATTTCAAGATTTACGATCAATTTATGTCCATTTAAAAATAAAACTGTCGCAAGATATTATTATCAATGTATTATATGTGGTGCTTGGTTAATAATAATTTTGACAAAAAAAAAAAAATTAAAACAAAGATTGGATTGGCTCCGTGATGGAAGTAAAAATACATTAAAATATTCATATATAATGTGAAAATCTATTGAACCTTTCCAAACAAATAGGATGTTTGCATAATATAAGGTATTAATTTTACGATATTCTTGAAGAAAATGTACATCGTTTTCTAAATATTGAATTTATGAATTTTAGTTTATCCTATCTATCGTTTTCATATTTATCTTATTCTAGATAATAATTATTTATTTTTTATAAAATAATGTTAGTATTATTATTTTTAAGGTACTGATTTATCGAGGGCAAAGGCGGGGACAAGAGGTTGTACCGGTTGGCCAAAGTGGGATAGAGGAAAGCCCGTGACTTAGACCAAGTCAAGTGCATCAAGGACGAGGATGGAAAAGTGTTGATGGAGGGTACTTATTAGGAGAAGATGGCAGTCATACTTCCATAAACTGTTAAATGAGGAGGGGGATAGACGCATTGTGCTGGGTGAGTTGGAGCACTCCGAGAGTCGGTGGGATTTTGGGTATTGTAGGCGGATTACGATAGAGGAGCTAGAAGGGGCGATGCGTAAGATGTGCAGGGGAAGAGCGACGGGACCAGACGAAATTCCGGTGGAATTCTGGAAGAGCGCGGGGCATGCAGGTTTGGAGTGGCTCACTGGGATATTTAATGTTATTTTTAAGATAAAGAAGATGCCTGAATAATGGAGGTGGAGTACGATGATTCCACTTTATAAGAACAAGGGTGATATCCAAAATTGCAATAATTATAGGGGTATCAAGCTGTTGTGTCACACTATGAAGGTTTGGGAGAGGGGGTGGAGGCCAGGGTGAGGAGGTGCGTGTCTATTTCCGAGAATCAGTTTGGATTCATGCCGGGGCGTTCAAATACGGAAGCGATTCATCTGGTAAGGAGATTAGTGGAGTAGTACAGGGAGAGGAAGAAGGATTTGCATATGTTGTTTATTGACCTTGAGAAAGCATACGATAAAGTTCCGGGGGAGGTCCTATGGAGGTGTTTAGAGGTTAGCGGTGTTCCGGTAGCGTACATTAGTGTGATTAAGGATATGTATGATGATGCTAAGACTCGGGTGAGGACTGGGGGTGGTGACTCGGAGCATTTCCCTGTGGTGATGGGGTTGCACCAGGGATCGTCTCTTAGCCCATTTTTATTTGCCTTGGCGATGGATGTATTATCGCGTCACATCCAAGGGGAGGTGCCTTGGTGCATGCTATTTGCCAATGATATAGTGTTGATTGACGAGACGCGTAGTGGAGTTAACGCGAGGTTGGAGGTTTGAAGACAGACCTTGGAGTCTAAAGGTTTCAAACTGAATAGAACCAAGATAGAATACTTGGAGTGCAAGTTCAGTGACGAGACCCATGATGCAAACGTATAGGTTAAGCTTGATGCTCAAGATATCCCCAAGAGAGCGAGTTTTAAGTATCTCGAGTCTATTATCCAGGGTAACGGAGAGATTGACGAAGATATCGCGCATCGCATTGGAGCGGGATGGATGAAGTGGAGGCTCGCTTCTGGTGCTTTATGTGATAGGAATGTGCCGCTAAGACTTAAGGGTAAGTTTTATCGAGTGGTGGTTCGACCGGCTATGTTGTATGGGGCTGAGTGTTGGCCAATCAAGAACTCCCACGTGCAGAAGATGAGAGTAGCAGAGATGAGGATGTTGAGATGGATGTGTGGGTGTACCAGGAAAGATAGATTAGGAATGAAGCTATCCGGGACAGAGTGGGAGTAGCCTCCGTGGAGGAAAATATGCGGAAGTCGAGGCTGAAATGGTTCGGACATGTTAAGAGAAGAAGCATTGATGCACCTGTTAAGAGGTGTGAGAGGTTGGCCATGGAGTGTTTGAGAAGAGGTCGAGGTAGGCCTAAGAAGTATTGGGGATAGGTGATTAGGCAGGACATGGCGATGCTTCAGCTCACTGAGGACATGACCCTTGATAGGAGAGTGTGGAGGTTGAGGATTAAGGTAGAAGGTTAGTAGGTAGTCTATAGTTGTTCACCGATAGTCTTAGTAGTATGCATGTCCCTTCATATTCTTAGATTTTTATTATCTTATGTATTTTTGTTCGCCTCAGGTATTGTATTCCCTGTTGCTATTATTTGGTGTCACTTATCCTTTTTATCTCTCCCTTTTCTTTTATCTTCCATCTTTCTTCCTCCCTTGCTTTCCTCTTCTTCTTCTTGCCCTTCCTGAGCCGAGGGTCTATTAGAAACAGCCTCTTTACCTGCATTAGGTAGGGGTAAGGTCTGCGTACAGACTATCCTCCCCCGACCCCACTTGTTGGGATCAAACTGGGTTTGTTGTTGTTGTTACTGATTTGTTAAGGGGTACATATGTTAATTTTAGAACATCGGAGTAATAGAATCTTTTCAAAGTATCTATTCTCGTGTGTCATATTATTCTGGATTACTCTTAACAGTACATATATACAGTAGAGATTACCAAAAAATTTAAAAAATTAGTTTAATTCAAATAATGTGAATAAATTTCAAAATTATCCTGAAAAAGATATACTTCTTCATAATTTTGAATTAAAAAAAGGTGTGTACTCGATAATAATTATTATGCTTCGTGGTAATTGAGAAGAAAAGAACTCCTAGATAATCAATAAAATCTTTCGAACTGGAACTAATCGAGAACGAAGAAAAAAGAGAAAAAAGGAGTGGTAAGTTAATTACTCTTATAAGAGCATGAATGGTATCACTTGTAGATAACTACAAGCTAATATTGTGGATATATCATAGGCCAAAAGCTTCTAAGCTTTCCTATAATGCAATCATAAATAGAATGCAAGACTTTAGGTTCAATCTACCCCAAATTATATCATATGTTCACCAAAGTAATTCCCTGCCCAAACTGCTCATATAAATCAGTATGAGTAAGAAATAACAATCATTATGAGAAGTTTATGGTATAAATTAGTTAAAAGAGTCGTGTCTTTGATATCTTCATAAGCTACAAGAAATCAACTCCTTTTTGGTAACAAGAATTAGTCGCATTTATCATTACATTTCTAATAATTATTGATATCTTACGTTGCTTTTTTATCCCATCTTTCTCTACTCAATTCTAGGGGTATATGTAATAACATTTTTTTACATTTCAAGAATGATGGAATCACACTCGATTTGTTGTTGTTATTGTTGTTGTATATTTTAAGGGTTGTTTTATTATAGATATTTCTATTATTTGGTGTCCCTTGATATAAATAAATGACTAAATCATCACGTGTCGTTATTAACGTACAACGCACGTACATAGAAACTAGTTATATTAAAAGCACGAATACCCTTAGCGAAATGTCGTTCGCCTTTTTTACCCTTTAAAATTTTATTTCAATTGGACAAACTTTTAATTTAATCATTTTTCTACAATTTGAAATTTTAAAATCAATAAACTTCTTATTATTATATATTTCCTTATTTGAACTATGTACAAACTCCTAATATTTAGGTTATATGAATTTGTTCCTTATTTGACTTCTATCATAGTAGTTAAAGTATACACACGTAATTGAAGTTTACTTTACTAGCACATTAGGACGAGTAAGAATAAGTCTTTAAATAAGTTTATAAACAATATGTTTACGTTCGAAAATAATAATAATTTATAGTCATAATAAATACATACTATTATGTAGCTTAAGTTTATATTTGAATATCGCAATATATACTTAAAAAAAATCATAAACCCAATTATAAAATTCGATAAGAAAACATAGACAAGATATTCAAATTTATTGAGATTAATAGCAGTAGGTCGTGCTTTAATTTATAAGAAATTTAAGATAGTTTTAAGTATAATTTCCTGCATATTTCTTTAAAACCTTTTTTTAGTTGAACAATATCAGAAGTCCTTATATTGAGGGTTTTAAAATTACTTCTAATTTTATTTTGTATATTTTTATTTATTTATTTGAGTTATGTAACATAATTATACTACCTTTCATGTTATTGTTATGTAACATAATTATAATACCTTTCATGTTATTTTGTAGGACATTACGAAACATGCGGTTTAAAACAAGGCATATATATATTAAAAGATTTAAGGTTAAATTATTTCTAAATAAGAAAGTATGACATTCTTTTTTGGGACAACTAGAAAAATAAATATGACACATAAATTAGGATAGAAAAAGTAGAATTTCAAAATCAATAAAAAATGTATCTTGTATGTATCGTTCATTAATTGAACGAGGTAACGTAACGATAATTCATTCAGAAAATGCAGTAAGGAAAAACAAATAAACTTCTTACCAAAAAAGTATTAGAAATTTATGTTGCAACCTTCACACACAACTACCGTTAAGCAACAAAGATAACCCATAAATATGAGTTTATGATTTCATGAAAAAGCAATACTTATACTATGAGGGATGCAATATCATCAACATTCATAATTTTTTATTTTTTTTTTGGAAATTTACACTTTTTTCCTTTCATTTTAATTTATATCTCAACCATATTTATTTATAATATTTATTAAATATTTGTCTTCATTAATATGGGGTACACGTGCAACGCGCGTATCCTAAGACTAGTTTATTGATAAACACAAACATGGCAGTGTCTTATACAACAAGTTCTGGGATTAAAAATTAAAAATGACACTGTATAGCCGCTCATAAAATAATAGCCTAAAAAGTATAATTTTTTATTTTTTTGGTATATATAAACATTTCTATATATTATACACAAAAAATATATAAATTATATGCAATTTTGCGCCTACTGGATATAAATATTTATATTGGGATATTACAAAAAGTGTTCGAAAACTTTGTGATACTCGAGTGTTACCTTTAAATTTCTCTATCCATATTTATATGAGTTTGATATTTTCAGTTTATTACTTTTTCTTAGTTGTGACGGGTTTTTCAAGTGAAATTTTTTGTGCTATATCTCCTTATTTTCTTTTCTCTAATCCCACAAAAAAAATGCGTACTTGATATCTTTTATTAAATCCTCTCTACTCCAATTATTTTGTTCCTTCCTCTCCCTATTAACCTGGCAAATATATTCCAAGTCTTTCTCTTCTTGCTATCATTTCCACAATCTGATTCTTGAATTGATGGCTTGTGCTGCTGTAATTTCTCTTCTTCAAAGTCTTGAGCAACGAAACCCAGAACTCTTTCGTGATCAAATTGCTAATACGCTCGAATCTCTTCGTGCTACTGCTGAATATATTCTCAATGTCCTTAAACTTAGCAAGAGCAGGTTTGACCCTGAAAAAATCAAATCTTTGGAGGAAAAAATAAGAGTTGCTGCTAGTTATGCAGAAGATGCTGTTGAGGTGAAGATTTATCAAATCATCTTAAGCTGGACATTTGGAATTTTACAACACCAGGATTTGCTACCAAATGTTGAAAAAATGGATACAACAAAGAAAGAATTATGGAAATTGTTTCTGATTTTAGTACAAGTACTCATGATGTTGATAGGTGGGAAGTTCTTGGAGGGAAGGATGCCGGGGGTCTATTTGGAAACAGCCTGCAGGGTAGGAGTAAGGTCTGCATACACACTACCCTCTCCAGACTCCACTAAGTGGAATTATACTGGGTTGTTGTTGTTGTTGTTGTTGTTGTTGTACTCATGATGTTGATAATGATCAAATTCTTGAACTATCTGAGGATTCCTTGATTGGAACTTCTTCTTCAAGTAATCCAATTCTGTCGAATTTGGAAAATGATATCGTGCAGGGACTCGATGATGACTTGGAGATCATTGTTAAAAGATTGACAGGACCACCGTCAGATTTGGACATTGTCACAATATCCGGTATGGGTGGTATCGGCAAAACAACACTGGCTACAAAAGCTTATATGGCACCGGGCGTGGCTGAACCATCTACGATGGGGGGAGCTAATGCACAGGGAAGAAGAATATGATCATCTCCCAATCAGGTATCATTTTGACATTCTTGCTTGGGTTACAATATCTCAGGAATTTCGATGTAGAAGTGTGTTATTAGAAGTGTTACATTGCATTTCAAAGCAAACAAATATTATAAATGAAAATGATTATCTTAAGGAGGATAGTGAGTTAGCCGACTTGGTACAGAACAACCTAAAGGGTCGAAGATACCTTGTTGTTGTTGATGATATTTGGAGTATCGATGTTTGGGATAGTATAAGAGGAATATTTCCTAATTGCCACAATAGGAGCCGAATCTTATTGACTACTAGGGAAACTAAGGTAGCGATGTATGCAAATACTAGTAGCCCTCATGAGATGAACCTCTTGAATGTAGAAAATGGTTGGAAGTTACTTCGTGATAAGGTATTTGGACAAAAACATGATCATCCTCCTGAGTTGGAAGAAATTGGAAAGAAAATAGTAGAAAAATGTCAAGGACTACCCTTAACAATTTCAGTGATTGGAGGACATCTCTGTAAAATGACCAGAACATTAGAAAGTTGGAAGGATGTTGCCAAAACATTAGGTGAAATCGTTGCTAATCATCCAGATAAATGCTTAGGAGTGCTCGGTTTGAGTTACGTACCACCACTTGCCTATTCACCTCAAACCTTGCTTTCTTTTTATGGGTAGATTTCCAGAAGATTTTCAGGTTGCATCTCGAAGACTGATCCAATTATGGATTGCGGAAGGTTTTGTTGCGGAAGCCAAATGTATATAGTGTGAATAAGTCACAACTACTATACCAAAAATTATGACAGCCACCAAATAATAAATAAGACAATAAAACAACAATAAAGGAAACACCAGAATTTACGAGGTTCGGCTAATTTTGCCTACTCCTCGGACACAACCAATATTTTATTCCACTCCAAAAATACAAGTGAAATAATACTAAAGAGAGAAGATACAAATGCCTTAAACAGATGAGAAGGCAAATGAGAGGTGTGTCTCAATCCTAAACATTAGGCCTTCTTTTATAGGGGAAAAATCCCCTCCAAACTTAACTCCCAACCAATGTGGGACTTTGGCATTTTGCCAAACTTCAACAAATCTCCACCTTGGCAAAATTCCACATTTTCAATTCTCTCTCAATAACAAATTTTGGTTGTGTCTTCATCTTCAATCTTCAGTGTTCAACAATGTTGATCAAATCCAAACAATGTTGAAACTTGACCGCAGTCACCACCTTTGTCAGCATATCAGCAGGATTCTCTGTAGTATGAATTTTCTTCACCGTGACTCCACCTTCTTCTATGATTTCTCGTACGAAATGATACCGAACATCAATGTGCTTCGTCCTTGCATGATAAACTTGGTTCTTCGCTAATTGAATAGCACTTTGACTATCACAAAAAATTGTGATACCTTTTTGTTCAACACCAAGCTCCTTTAGCAATCCTTGAAGCCAAATTGCCTCTTTCACAACATCTGTAATAGCCATGTACTCTGCCTCTGTTGTAGACAAAGCAACTGTTGACTGCAAAGTAGACTTCCAACTAACTGGTGCCTTTGCAAAAGTAAACACATAACCAGTAGTTGATCTTCGTTTGTCCATATCACCCGCAAAATCTGAGTCACAATATCCAACTACAGACTGATTGTCTTCCTGCTCAAAAACTAACCCGACATCTACAGTATTATGAATATACCGTAGAATCCACTTCACAGCTTGCCAATGCTCCTTCCCTGGATTGTGCATATATCTGCTAATAACTCCAACAGCTTGTGAAATGTCAGGCCTTGTGCAAACCATTGCATACATCAAGCTACCAACAACATTTGCGTATGGTACCTTTGACATATACTCTCGTTCAGCTTCATCCATTGGCGACATAGTAGTACTTAGCTTAAAATGGGAAGCAAGTGGAGTACTAACTGGCTTAGTCTTGTCATCTATGCCAAAACGTTGAAGTACTCTCTTCAAATATTCCTTTTGAGATAAACAGAGTTTCTTTGAACGTCTATCTCTAATTATCTCCATGCCAAGAATTTTCTTTGCCTCACCCAAATCCTTCATCTCGAACTCCTTCTTCAGTTGAATCTTCAACTTATCAATTTCTTCCAAATTCTTGGAAGCTATCAACATATCATCAACATATAGGAGAAGATATACAAAGGAACCATCTTTAAGCTTGTGCAAATACACACAATGATCGTATTTGCTTCTCTTGTACCCTTGCCGCAACATAAACTCGTCAAATCGCTTGTACCATTGTCTAGAAGATTGTTTCAATCCGTACAACGATTTTTCAAGTTTGCACACCATATTTTCTTTTCCAGCAACTTTGAATCCTTCTGGCTGAGTCATGTAGATTTCCTCCTCCAAGTTTCCATGTAAAAACGCAGTTTTTACATCCATCTGAACTAGTTCCAAATCCAATTGTGCTACCAAAGCCAACATAATTCTAATGGAGGAATGTTTTACAACTGGAGAAAACACTTCATTGTAATCAATTCCCTCCTTTTGAGCATATCCTTTGGCCACCAATCTTGCTTTGTAGCGAACATCTAATTGGTTAGGAAATCCTTCTTTCTTTGCAAATACCCATTTGCACCCAATTGCTTTCTTTCCCTTCGGGAGATTGGCCAATCTCCATGTATGATTCTGATGAAGGGACTGTATTTCATCATTCATGGCAATCCTCCACTTATCTTCTTCTGAACTTTGGACAGCGTCTTTGTAAGTAGTAGGAACATCATCAGCTACAATTAAGGTTGCACAAGCAACCGTCTCTATGAGACGAACAAGTTTCGTTATTGTTCTTTTTAGCCTGCTGGTTGCTATTGATTCAAGTTGTTGTTGAGATTCCTGAGTTGGAATCTCCTCTACTGGCTCTCCTTCCAGAGGGTAATCTTCATTTGTTTCCTCCTCTGCTTCTTGTGTAGGAAAAATAAATTTTCCCTCAAACTCCACCTGCTTAGAAGCACCTTCATTTTGTTTGGTATCTTCTGTTACCTTATTTACCATAGCAAATTCATCAAAGGTAACATCTCTGCTGAACATTACTTTCTTTGTCATAGGACACCATAAGCGATATCCTTTGACTCCAGAAGTAATTCCCATAAAAATAGCCTTCTTTGCCCTTGGATCCAATTTTGACTCCGTCACATGATAATATGCAGTTGAGCCAAACACGTGCAAAGAGTTATAATCTACAGCAGGTTTTCCGTACCATTTTTCAAATGGTGTTTTGCCATCAATAGCAGCAGATGGTAGACGATTAATGAGGTGGCATGCATATGTAATTGCCTCAGCCCAAAATTCTTTGCCCAAGCCAGCATTGGACAACATACACCGTACCTTCTCCAGCAAGGTCCGGTTCATACGTTCTGCCACTCCATTCTGTTGTGGTGTATGTCTAACAGTGAAGTGTCGGATGATGCCATCATTTTCACAGACCTTATTGAAATGATCATTTTTGTATTCACCTCCATTGTCTGTGCGAATACACTTGATTCTCCTGCCTGTCTGATTCTCCACCATCATCTTCCATTTGAAAAAAATTCCCAACACTTCATCTTTGCTCTTCATTGTATACACCCATACTCTTCGGGAAAAATCATCAACAAAGGTTACAAAATAGTGCTTCCCACCCAATGAAGGTGTTTTGGAAGGACCCCAAACATCAGAGTGTACATAATCCAAAATGCCTTTAGTATTATGGATCGCTGTACCAAATTTAACCCTTGTCTGTTTCCCTTTAACACAATGCTCACAAAACTCCAAGTTGCAAGCCTTTACTCCTTTTAACAATCCTTGATCTGATAGAGTTTTCAAGGATTTTCCTCCAGCATGTCCCAAGCGCATGTGCCATAGCTTGGTTGCTTCTGCCTCTTTGTCGTCACTGGATGTTACTGTCGCTGTCCCAATAACTGTACTGCCACGATAGCGGTACATATTATTATTCTTCCGATTAGCCTTCATTACCACTAGTGCACCGGAGCATACTCTCATCACTCCATTTTCTGCAATGATTTTGAACCCTTTTGATTCTAGGGCTCCCACAGAGATGAGATTCTTCTTCAAATTCGGTACATATCGAACATCTATCAATGTTCTGATCATTCCATCATGGTTCCTTAATCGTATTGAACCAATGCCATATGAGGTAAGAGGGCTGTTATCCGCTGTGTGGATGACTCCATATTCTCCTTCTTGAAATTCCACGAACCAGTCCCTGTTGGGACACATATGATAGCTACAAGCCGAGTCCATCAACCATATGTCTGATGATGTTGATGACTCTGTTGTAACTAATGAGAAGTCTGAATCATCACAATCAGCTACATTTGAATCCATAATAGCCTTTCCATTGTTATGTTTGGCCTTATTCTTCAACTTCGGACAGTCTTTCTTCCAGTGCCCTTTTTCTCGACAAAAGGCACATTCATCTTTGCTGGGTCTGGATCTTGACTTGGATCTTCCCTTCTTTGTCCTCGTTTGATTTTGAGGACGACCCCTCACAAACAGTGCTTCTCCTTCTCCGCCCTTCTGTTTTTCTCGCTTTCTTTGTTCATAGCTGTACAAAGCTGAACAAACTTCTCTGAGAGAAATTTCGTCATTTCCATGGAGTAGAGTAGTTTCAAGGTGCTCGTACTCATCAGGAAGTGACGCCAACAACATTAAGGCCAAGTCACCATCATCATAAGTTGTATCCATATTTTGCAAATCTGTGACCAACTTATTGAAACTGGTGATATGTTCATTCATCGTGGTACCAGGAACATAGGTGAAGTGAAACAGTCTCTTCTTCATGTACAATTTATTTTGACTGTTTTTCTTCAAAAATTTATCCTCCAGTGCTTTCCATAATTTACTTGCAGAAGTTTCCTTTGTGTATGGATATTTCTGCTCTTTAGCAATGTAGGATCGAATGGTACCGCAAGCAACACGGTTGATAATTCTCCAATCTTCTTCTCCAATAACATCTGGTTTCTTTTCTTCAATGGCCAGATCTAGCCCTTGTTGAAAAAGGACATCTAGAACCTCGCCTTGCCACATCCCAAAATGTCCAGACCCGTCAAAAATTTCTACCGCAAATTTCGCATTTGACACAATTCTTGTCATAAGCGAAGATGCCAATGATGACGTATTGTTGACACTTGACGTAGATTCTTCTTGTTTATTGTCTCCCATATTTGACACAAATATTATTTAATAGCTGACGACACAAATCAAGATTATTTCCTTTCTGATGTAGAAGATCAGACTAAGCTGCAACTACAGAGCATACTCAGACAGAACCTTGACTCAGTTACCAAGATAAATCTTTTCTGATGTGGAAGATCAGACTATGCTGCAACCACAGAGCATACTTAGACAGTACCTTGGCTCTGATACCAATTGTTGCGGAAGCCAAATGTATATAGTGTGAATAAGTCACAACTACTATACCAAAAATTATGACAGCCACCAAATAATAAATAAGACAATAAAACAACAATAAAGGAAACACCAGAATTTACGAGGTTCGGCTAATTTTGCCTACTCCTCGGACACAACCAATATTTTATTCCACTCCAAAAATACAAGTGAAATAATACTAAAGAGAGAAGATACAAATGCCTTAAACAGATGAGAAGGCAAATGAGAGGTGTGTCTCAATCCTAAACATTAGGCCTTCTTTTATAGGGGAAAAATCCCCTCGAAACTTAACTCCCAACCAATGTGGGACTTTAGCATTTTGCCAAACTTCAACAGGTTTAATAAGGACGTCTAGAAGTCGTAAAAGCTTGGAGGAAGTGGCAGAAGATTATTTGGAGGATCTTATCAAAAGGAACTTGATAATGGCTAGAAAAAGGAGATTCAATGGTGAGATAAAAACATGTGTAATACGCGATCTACTACGTGAATTCTGTTTGATAGAAGCTAAAACGACAAAGTTTATGCATGTTGAAAGAACTTGCCATACTCCTCCAACACAAAAGCATAATGTTCGACGCTTCAATTTTCAAACCCAATATTATTCAGTTGATAAGTGTTGTAGGCTATTACTGTTTCCACATTTGTCTACTTATTTTCACGATTGGCTCGAAATTATGAAACCCCTATTAAGATTCTCTGGATATTGCCTATCTAACATCGTCATCGTCATGTAATACATGATTTTTTCTCCCGTTTCAACCTTCTTGGGGTATTGGCCATATTCCATAAGATGTAGGCTTCTACTCACCTAATTTTCTGCTGGTGATCACAAAGTTATTTCATTTGAGATATCTCCAAGTTCGATATTATGGCAATATTCCTGCATCAATCTCAGAGCTTCAAAATTTGCAAACTCTAATTACTCATAGGGGCATATATTGTAAAACAACTTTACCGGGGAATGTATGGATGATGAAGAACTTGAGGCATATACATCTCGGAGGCCCCATTTATTTACCATCCTAGAAGAGAAAGCATTATAAACAAGCAACTTATGATAGGGATGCCAAATCTAGAGGAACTTTCTGAACTCTTTTTCTTCCTGTTGTACAAATGAAGTCTTTTCTGCGACTCCCAATCTAAAGAATTGATTATTCGCGTAAAAACTTCAGCCAATCGCCTCATTGATATGTCTAGCTTGACAAAACTCGAAGAATTAAAGTGTGCCAATGGACTTGTTTGCTACTCCATCAAGAGTTTCGTTTTCCCAACATCGCTTAAGAGGTTGACTTTAACTCACTGCTTTTGGTTTCATTGGGACGATATATCAATTCTTGTCATGTTGCCAAATCTGGAAGAGCTCAAACTTAAAGTTGCTGTAGTCACTGGTGATCAAGTATGGAGATTGAGCGATGAAGACAAGTTCCAAAGCTTGAAGTTGTTATTTAAAGGCATACATCTTGAGCGTTGGGAAGCTAGCAGTGATAGCTTCCCAAATCTAAGACGCCTTGTTCTGAAGAATTGCAACTACCTGAAAGAAATTCCAACAAATTTTGGGGAATTTTGTACGTTGGAGTCAATTGAGTTACACAATTGCAGCAGTCTAGCTGAGGATTCTGCAAGAAATATTGAACAAGAACAAGAAGACATGGGAAATAATTCCCTCAAGGTCTACATCCATAACAGTCGCAGTAAGATTGACATCTCTCTAAAAAAATTCTTCGATTCTTCACATTAATTATTACTTCTTTGTTGATACCTCCTTGAAATTAAGATGATGACTTCTACTTTTTATCTTGCATATATGCAGGGAAATAAAGCTTATTTTGAGGGACCATTTCCAAATGCGGAACCTTGTATTAGTTTATATGTATTTTGAAACTTTTATGTCCTTATTTTTATGAAATGTTATAATATATGTTCGCTATAGCAGCCAAACAATCTGGAACAAATGAGGCTGTTATAAAGAGGTTTGATTTCTATTTTGTTTTATGTGATAGTTCCAAATGAATAAGGTGTCTATGCATTGTAGGTTTCACACTGTTTTCTATGACAAGTAGTGTCCTTGCGCGCACTTCTACCATTCCACTGGGTACATCACACTTGACTATGCTTTCCTGTGTTTAAGTATAGTATGTGTGCCGTTATAATTCAGGATTACACTATCACTGTATATTTTAATATATTGTGATAGGTAACCTACCATATTATTCAGGTTAATTATTTATCTTACCTAACTATTATGAATGATTAAATATAGTTATCTTTTAGGTAATATAATAAAGTAAAATTTCTTTACACATTCAGTGCATAAAAATTTAACCGTTGAGACCATTAAACACAACGTATTCGATGTGTTTGGTTCTTTGCCTAATCTCTTGAGAAAGTCAAGAGTTGAGTCGCATTTATGCGTATAAATATTTTTAGGTTACCAGATATAAAATAGCTACTACAAGCAATCAACTTGCTAAGCACAATGTTATCCCAACTGCTTAGCAGGTGGAAGGTAGTTCAACTATGTTTTAGGTCATCGGTTCAAATCCTCGGTGTGACATATCTTCGTATTTTTTCTTGAATCCTCTAGTATATATTCTTGGATCCGCCACTAGGTCCAGGAGTTCAAGACTAAAGGGAGATGTTTATACCATGTGCCAATAAGCATATATATTTCTTCCTACATAACGAACTTCTAATATCAAGAAAGCGAGGTATCAGATTCCTGTAATTCAAGCCTCTTTTTCATCAATTCCTGTAAATGATTTTCTGTGAGTAACGTAATCTTAGAAGAAATTAAGATAAGCCCTATCCTCCTATCCTTCCCCCCCCCCCCCTCCCTCCAAAAAAATGCGTCTCTTCCCTGAGAGGACTCAAACCACAATTTATACTTAACTAACTAAAACCACCTCCCCCATTATTGTTAATGCATTATGTACTTGCGCTAAAAATCAACGGACGGGTACAAAGACGAGACTTTTGATCCAACACTTTTTGACTTAAAAGAAATGAAAATCCAAAACCGGGGATCCAACAATTTAAAAGAAAGTTGTTGAATGATCAATGATTCTAGAAGCTGTAATGTCAGATTCTACAGATGCATATGGTGATGCAACATTTCCACGACTAATGGTACTTCCTAATGACTGTCCTGTAGTCAATTTCTCACTATATAAAAATACCGGACACATACACAAAGTATCAAGCAATACTATAGCTGGTAGCTTATGAGTGTAGTACTGCTACTGACCAAGCTGTTTCAGGCTTTCAGACAATGATCAATTGTGTTAGAATGTTTATACTGACCATACCGTTTCACATACTGATAATATGTCAAGGAATAGTCAGAAAAGAGATATTTTTGTACATGTTAGGAAGTGATAAAGTAACATAAATTTTTGGTGCGAACAATTTTTTCGAGTTCAGATCAACTATCAGCTTCCAGAATTTTTTAAAGATAGTCCTTGATCAAAACCATGGATTGCATTACTCTTTCATTTTAACAGAGAAAAATATTTTGAGCAAATCTCACCCTGTTTTGTAATTTTGGGTGGAACAGAACAAATTGCTGTAGTCTCAACTCAATGATGGAGGTTCAGTTCAAGTTTTAAAAAAAAAATACAGAGTATAATATTTGTTTCCTGCTTCTATAGAGTATAGAGAAATGTCCACCAAATTACCAACAAGGGGTGTGGTGGAGTAGTAACCATTCCTTCATCCTATACCAAAGTTCTCGAACTCAAATCACTTTTGTTAAGGAGCGCTTTACCCCCTAATATGAGCCGTTCCCGCAATCTTGATTCAGTCAAGCCCCAAACCAAAAATAAGAAAAAATGTCCACCGAGTTTCACACTAAACAATACTTTCAGCTTCTCTATTGAACTTCTCTTCCTCCATAGCTTTTGTCAATTGCTTTCTACGCTACTACATCAGTATATATATATCAACTACAACATGCCTCATTCACACATGCGGATTCCCTACCCCACTAAAATATACATCTTATAACTTTTGAAAAATGAAAACATATATGTATTGAAACTAGATTAGACCAATATTGATCTTACCTGCTATGGTTTGTGATCAACCTTCTTGGAACTTTTTCAGTGCCTTGTAGTCAAGCCTCATAAAGCATACCAACCTCGATACGTTGAGGTAATGGCACACCCAAAGCAGGAAGTGCAGATCTGCAATTGCTGTGCAAAACTTCATAGAAAACAAGCATTGTTCTATCAAACCAGCCACAATGCTTACCAATATAAAACCTCGTCTTTCCACGAATATGGACCACCCCAGCAAGCTTTGCCTCTTCCAACTCGGAAATTTCGTCTTCTTCCTCCGTCGAATTATGGTTGGAGCGCTGAAGCAGATGAGCCCGTAAACTTTCAACAACTTGATTAACTAAATCATCCCCTTCAAGACTAAGCTTATCCGCATAACCATACCGAATCACACATCTATAAACCCCTTTGAGACCTAACTTGCTCACAACTATCCTTTCACCTGCTGCTACTTTGGGAACCAGCAAGTACCTAAGAGTTGTAAATACAGTAACTTTGTGAAGAGATCTCATGTTCTTTATGTAATGACCTAAAATTGGTGTTAAACCATCTTGGATATTTGTATAGAAGAAGCAGAGTCCGGGAACTCTCTGAAGACCTGGATCCATTAGCATTGTCCTTAATCTCTCCGAGTCTATTTTGTGTGTTAATTCATACTCGAGTTTTCTCTGCCTACCATAGAACCAGCCAAACATAATGAAAGCAAGGATGAGAGAGATGGCAAAAGGAATCCAACCACCTTCTGGAATTTTTGTGAAGATTGCACTAACATATACACTTTCCATCACAAAAAACACAATGAAGTAGAGCGCCACCAAAGCAAGTGGAGTTCTCCAAATAATGATCATAACCAATGACAGCAATATAGTGGTTATAAGCATAACCATGCTAACAACGACACCTGTTAGAGAATCAATTTTAAGTAGTTAAAGCAATATTTACTACACTGACGATAGAAAAGAGTTTAACAGTTGCAAGGACAATAAATCATGTGATCTCCTTTAGCACAATGACTCCATATTGCAGTTTATTTGTCAGTCAGAAGAAAATGCATTCCCACTAATCACTGCTGTTACATGCACACATTGGCCAACATAGAAGCATGTTACGGGTATGCATATCACATGTAGATGATATCAGGGGAAAAGCCCGGTTTGCTAATGTCTTCGGCAGCACACTCGTCATGACTACTATCAAAAAAGCTCCTAATGAAAATGAATATTTCACATGGAGGGGTGTGTATCTGTATGCTGGATGTGAAGTAACACCAATCAGACAAAAGATCTCCACTCAAACTGAAGAAAAAATGCAATTTTTTCCTTAATAAACATAAAATACATATACGTAATTTTATTTGAACAGTGCTAAACAAGATAAGAAAATTAAGTTGAACTTGATTCGCACTACATATATGAACTTTATCATTACTATTCATTCATGAAATGTCTATTTGGACAATGCTAAACAAGAAATTTTCTGAAAATAATGAACCAAATAGTATGAGAAAATTCAGGTTCACAGTTTGTTTAGCCTCAGTTCATCACACCAGTCCCTCCTTAAAATAAACAAGTCAACACCAAGTAGCAGTGAATTAGGTGAAGAAACTGCCAGTAGTCAACGTCAGGCCACAGTAACAACCAACCTCCCACGAAGAAGAGTCCATAAAGGAATCAATTCAGGTAAGATAATCACCAAGAATGAAATATTAAAAGTAGGATTTAGAGAATCTTACCAAAGGCATTTCCGATGTCTTGTCCATCTCCAAAAATTAGTATGACTGCAACACAGAGAATCATGAGGATGTAGTTAACTTCTGGTGAGTAAACCTCACCTTCTTTGCTGGAGGATGTGTGAACTACCTTCACCCGAGGAAAATAATCCAACACAACTGATTGCTTAATAACAGAAAAGGTGGCTGAAATCAGTGACTGACTTGCAACTATTGCAGCTAATGTAGCTATAACAAAAATTGGCCAGTACACAGCAGATGGTATAAACTTGTAAAATCCATCAAAATGGTCATTGGGATTTCTGATCAGATATGCTGTCTGGCCCGCATATGTCAGCACTAGTGATGGATATATAGTAAAGAGAAACGCTATCTGCCAGAAAATGAGGTTCCGTAAATCATAAAAAGCAATCAAGCAAGAAGAAGAGACTAAGAGAAATTCCAAGATGTAGCAACAATTTTACCCGAATTGAACTCCTGTTGAAATGACCAAGGTCAGCAAACATTGCTTCAGAGCCTGAAAAATATGAAATATTGTACTGTTAAACAGAGGATATTTACTAATATACTTGCTTACATTCAAACACCTCTATAACCTTCCCAAGAAGATGGAAACAAGAAGACCAGCATCTATGACTTTTTTCCAAAGATAAACCTAGAAACGAACGGTGAATAATGTGACAAGGCAAGACATGTAGTTTAAAAATTACAGATATTTGAAGACCCAAATGGTGACCTCTGGGTCAAAATGGAGCTACCGCATGATAGGATCAAGCCTCATCTCTACTTATGTCATACGTCACACTTAGCAGTGTTAGCACATAATCCAGTTATCATTAAAGCAAAAAAAAAAAAAAAAAAAAAAAAAAAAAAAACCAATTTTCACAGTTACTCCTATCATAAGAAACTAATACTTCAAGGCCCATACTAGATGAAGCATGTAAATCCAAACAACCAGACCAAACATGAGGAAATGGATTTATATGCAGACCACATCAATTATGAGGCTTACCAGTAATGCAGAGGACAGTACCACCAAGATATATCCATCCTTGCTTTCCATTTCTTAAGAAGAAGTGGACTATGTAATGGGGTGATATTGCCTTGAATATGCTAGGATAATGCTTAAGGATACTGTATATCCCAACGAGAGGAGTGGTAAGAGTCCATGCACCCATGATAGGAGAGAACAGGAAACTCACTCGTGAAGTACCAAACTTCTGCATGAGGAATAGAACAATGAGAACGATTGCTGAAAGAGCTTCAACCAACGCTGCAAGTAGCAAACAGAGAAATTGTGAATATCAAGAGAGAGAGAGAGAGAGAGAGAGAGAGAGAGAGAGAGAGAGAGAGAGAGAGAGAGATGTTTAGATTAATAGGGCCACCAGACATGGTTCGCGTTCGATCTAGTGTTTAAAAAGACTTCCAACTTTCAGCAACTGGTCTGCATCTCCTTTTTGTTAATCTGACTTATTGACCTTAAAGTGTTCTATCATCACTTAATTACTTCAAATAACTACTAGAATGAGGATTCAGGTTATTTCAAATAGTTACCAGAATCAGGATTCAAGTAACATCAATATGTAAATATGTGAAAGGTCGTCTTTAATAACAATCACAATACCTTAAAAATCCAAGAAACTACAAGTATCAAAATTTGTTCCTCTACCACTTCCCAATTATTCTCAAAATCTTAAATGCCTCTTCGTACAATGAATAATTTGTAGCATACTACATTCTGCATACTTACATTTACCGACTGAGGGAAAACGTGCTCTTAAGCCATCCATTGCAGACAACACTAACAGAAAGAAGGGACAATTAATGAAACTGAAACTGAAAGAGGAAAACTGATGAGAACTCAAAAAGATGCTGAAAGCAAACTAGACGGCACAACACAATCTAATATACCTGAGATGGCAGGTGTAAGTATGCCATCACCGATTAGCATACACATACCCAACATTGCAATGAAAAGCAGTACCCTTCTGGCAATCAAACTCCTCTCACAAAATTTACCCAGCTTACTTGGCTTTTTTGATTGGTTAACATTGGAATGGCTAGAACTCAAACTGGCACTCTTTGAAGAAAGAATCCCAATATTTATATTCCTGCAGAGTAACGAATAAAGAGCAAATGTTCCACCTGCAAAAGACCATGTTCAAGAACTGAAATTTCTAGAATAAATGAAGAAACACTGTAGTGACTTTCAAAAGGAATTTCAACCGAAAAATAAAGAGGACTAAGAAGGGACTCAATGCTATTAACTGTTCAATATATAAGATAAAGAGTCCAACTATTTTTCTTTTTTCATGACAGAAAAATCTGTTTGGAGCTGACCCTTTGGGCTAATCGCAGCCTTCGAACCTCAGGGATGATGGGTCAGCCCCTCTACCCAAGCAGAGTTAGTTGGTTGGCATAGGTCTCGAACCTGTGACCTAAGACACAAGTCCCTCAACCTTTGCCAATTGAGCAAACCCTGCAGGATAAAGTCCTATTATTCAGCCAAACAAGATCTCTTATATCTAAAATGTGTAGGATAACAAAGATCGGAAACATTCTGAAAAAGAGAACCAAAAACAGAATGAAAAGGAAAAGAATACGAATGATCTCATTTACATTTACCTTAAAATTCAAATAGCACTAGTGCAATAAATTTTTTAATATACATCCTTCACTAACACCTCCAACATTCTCAAAAGATTAGTAATTTTTGGTATGAATTCATAGGAACAGTTTCTTAATCCTCGAAGTACCTCAATCGTAAGTAGCAAAAGTACAAAGAGAGATAGAGATTGGCAATACCTTCGCCCTGATCATCAGCTCTGAGAGCTATGGTAGCGTATTTGACAACACCAATTAGACTGAGCGTCCAAAACATTATGCTGTAGATCCCCAAATAATCATCCTCAGTTGGAGACTTTAAAGGCATTGATGGATATACATAAAGTGGAGATGTGACAAGACCCCCAAAAACAACTCCTAGGGTCTTGTATGCAAGGACCAGGTTCCCCCATCGCCCAGTGTCCTAAACCAATACAGTTTCCGCGAAAGAAAATGAGCCAAAAACAACTGTAAAATAGATGCTAGAAGAGACAACTTAACTTTGAATGTAAAATTGTGGTAGAGTAATGACAAATTCCCAAAACTAGTAAACTAGAAATCAAAGGAGTTCAAGGTAATTGGATTTTTCAAGACTCTGCTTGAATTGATCGATTATTTGATTTCAAATATGAGATTTGAAAAGCCACCTTTTCTTATTCATGTAAAAGGGTAGCAAATGTTATGAATAATATCCAGGTGGAGAGAACTCGAGGCATATTGAAAATTATTATAAAATTCCTTGGACATTAAGATTCATGCAAATTAGTGTATACATGGATTTGAAATCAATGCATCCAAAAGGAGTGAAGTCAAATTTGCGAGAGATATCAGATAAGTGATAATAGGCATCAGTTAAGGAGATACAACCCGCAGCAACTCTCACCAATAAAATAAGTGTCTCCACTCTATAACATAATATTACCATTGGGTGAAGCTCGGTAGGTTAGCTCCATCATCAGAGATATACCTCTTTTTAAATGTATGTTACGTTTAAAGATAATATTTCTGTAAATTTTTCAATACCATCACATTTTATTCAAACTTTCCATCATTTGAAGATAATAGCTTTATAAAGTTGCATAGAATCTCAGTATGAAATGTTCATAGTTATACACCCTTCCAAGCAGCCTAATTCAGGGTGCTGCAGTTCAACCTCAATTAATGAAAGCAGAATGAGAAATTTCCCCTACAACCAATAAACATCGTGAAAGATTGTTCAAAGACATCTTTCATAGCACGACCTTAGCAAGAATAAGCTTATACCCTGGTCCCTGGGGAGATCCCCGCTTTATAGCTATAAATGATGTCACAATTGACTATTATATTTCAAAATTCTAATCATGTAGCCAATTCAAAAAAACAACGTTTTTCCATTTCTCAATTGACTGGGGGTGTCAAAATGCTTGCTTTTGCAAGCCAACTGAAATATGGAATTTCCTGCTATATTCTGTCACTAAAAAAGAAGCTTTACACTCACCTCAGCCAAAAGGCCAAGAAAGGTAAATCAAAAAATATGGAAGGTATTTACATGTGCTTGGTTATATGAATCTTATTAATTAATCTTTTCTAATGGTGCTTCTGGCCAGTTTGCTTGCACCTCGACTATTTCACCTATACTTGTGTCCTCCCATTTGTACTACAGCTATCAAGTAACTCTACTCACCTAGACTTAGGCAGATTGAAAGAAAACCACTCAATGTTTTTGCCCCTACTGGGGTTCGAATCTTGGTATCTTCTTCATTTCGGCTTCGTCAACCACTAGACCATTCCATTGAGTACCTTATTCACTAATTTGTTTAAGTTATATGCACTGAATATTTTACAGTCTCAGTGAATTTTAACTAGTGATAATAAGTTGTTTGCCATTTTTACTAGGTAAACCTTATAAGTGACCTGATTGTATAAATATTAGCGCATAAAACTTAAAACATATAAGGCAAATTATGAGTTCTCTAGACCACATGCTATCCTTACACTTATCCCAACAGTGACATAGAAGTCTCTAACCAGATTAAAAGGACTACACCAATTCATGGCAAACACCAGACCTAATAAAAGTGTTCATATAATCAGTTTTTCCTTCAAGTCAGCTAAGAATTTGAATGCACACAAAAAAAATTGTAGTAGAATCAAAGAATCCAATACAAAAAAAAAAGACACAAGATTTTACGTAACAAAAACAAACAAAAAGGGACTGCAACAAAACAAAGCACATTGTCCCATAAATAAAAATAAAATAATAGAATATAGAGAGCGCGTGGAATGTGGTGAACCACTGAACCTTTTGGTCATGACAATTGTTAATGGTGTCACCGTCATGCACCGATACCACAACCGTTGCATCCGACTGAGTCGCCGCCGAGTCATGCCTTCCTGTTTGCCGATCCATGGCCCCTTTTAAGTTAGCAGAAAAAAAGCAGCGGAGTGGGGTGAGGGGGAGTGTGGGATTTATAAACGGAAGATTTCGTGCAAATAGTAATAGTCTATAGGAACTTCCTAAAGTCTTTCTAGGAAAAGAGAGAGGCTTTTCCTTTTTACGTTAGACAATTGATAAGATATATTTCCTCGTATTCGTAACAAGGCCTCATATATTTTTTTTTTTTAAGATTATGGCGTGTGAATTTGAATACACGTTCGAATATCAAGATATGTATTAAGATTAAGGTGTGTATTAAGATTAAGATGTGTATTAAGATCTGAATAGAAATAATTAACACTGTTTGATTTTTAATATCTGAATGTATAAAATTTATCTTTATTTAAAAATTAATAAACATAAAATTCAAATAAAATAACTAATCTAATATTCGATCAATAAAATATATAGTTTTTTAAAATATGATAGTTGTTGGAGGTGATGGCTAATGGGCCGACTAGAGGCGGTGATTGGTGGTAGTTTTGGTTGATGATGGTGGTTCATACTAGTAGCTAGTAGTGATTGGTAGTGGTGTCGATTATGATTGAGGATGATGGTGTGGTCGGTGATAGTTAATAATGGCGGGTGGTGGTAGTAGTTGTGACTGAGGAAGGTGGTGGGTGGGTAGTGGTAAGTTATAATGATGGGCAGTGTCGGTTGTGGTTGTTGATGGGGTGGTCAGTTATGGTAGTTGAGGTGGATGAGTGTTAATTGTTGGTGAGAATGATGGTGGTCGGAGTGGTGGGGATAGTGGGTGGTGATGGTCGATAATGGTGGCAGCTATGATTGAGGATGATGGTGGCGTGGTGGTGGTAGAGGTGGTGATGGTGGTGGTAGGGGTGGTGGTGGTGGCGGCATGGTGGTAGTTGAGAATGATAGGCAGTAGCGGCAGTTAATAATGAATATGCGATAGCATCTTAATGAAATTAAGTGTATGTTATAGATTTTAATCATTATAAAAACCTATTCAGACCCATTAAGTGGTTCTGAAGTAAAAAAAAACATGCGCATACACACTTAATGATTAAGATCTGAATAATTAAGATTCAAACTTTAAAAACAAATGCACTTAATGTCTGAAATCTGAATGATTAAGATTCAGACCTCTATTAAGTGCAAACAAATAAGGTCTGAGTGGCTTTGGCGTTTCAGCCTATGGCAACTCTTAAAGAAATACTTACTTCTAAAATAAATAAATATTTTGACTAAATTACCCTTAACTAAAATTTGCACTTGACACCTTGGAATATGTCAATAAAGGCAAATTTAGAAATATAAAGCTAAAACAATAAACTAGTGTATCCCACAAATAGGGGTCTTGGGAGGGTGCAATTGACACCTTGGAATATGTTAATAAAGGCAAATTTAGAAATATAAAGCTAAAACAATAAACTAGTGTATCCCACAAATAGGGGATCTTAGGAGGGTATTATGTACGTAGCCTTACTCCTACATTATGCAAGTAGAGAGGTTGTTTTCGGTAGACCCTTAGCTCCAAGCAAGCACGCAAATCACAACAGTATATAGTAGTGTAAAAGTCAGGAAAGCATTAACTACAGCTAGGAAGTAGAGCAACTAAAACACATGCGATACCAGGGAGTAATTGAATTTTAAGCATATGGAAAATACTAAAATACGCAACCACTAGTGAAAGGAAAGGGGGTACCGTGCACTGCCTAGTAGCCTTCTACCTTGATCCTCGCCATCCACGTCTACCTATCACGGGTCATGTCCTCGATGAGCTGAAGATGCGCCATGTCCTTCCTACCTTACCCCAATACTTCTTCGACCTACCGCTGCCTTTCCTCTGACCCGCCATCGTTAATCTCTCACACCTCCTCACTGGAGCGTACAGAGACCTCCTCATCACATGCCCAAATCATCTCAACCTCATTTCAGCATCTTGTCATCGATGAATTTTACACCTATCTTTTCCCGAATATCTCCATTCTTAATCATGTCTTTCCTTGTATCCCCACACATCCATCTCAGTATCCTCATCTCCACAACCTTCATTTTTTGGACATGAGAGTTCTTGAATAGCCAACACTCTGCCCCATACAACATAGTTGGTCTAACCACCACATTGTAGAACTTACTTTTAAGTCTTGGTGGCGTGTTCTTATCATACTGTAATGATCCGATTGGTCGTTTTGAGTAATTGCATCTGGTTAGGTAGTTTGAGGTCACGAGTAGCTTCACATAGTGTATTATGACCTGCGTGCATCATCGGTTCGGGTTTTTGAGAAGTTCAGGATTTGTAAAAGTGACTTTCATTTGAGAAGCTTGAAGATGAAAAAATTAATCAAGATTTGACTTTTGAGTATTTGACCTCAAATTGGAGTTTCGATGATTCTGATAGGCTCGGTTTATGATTTTGGACTTAGGCGTACGTCCGGATTTGGATCTGGAGGTCTGTGGGTTGAATTGAAGCAATTCGGCGAAAGTTGAAAAGGTTGAAGTTTGGAAGATAGAGGAGTTTGACCAATAGTTGACTTTTGCGATGTCGAGTTCGGAATGCGATTACGAGAGTTGGAAAATCTCATTATGTCATTTGGGACTTGCCTAGAAAATTTGACGTTATTCTGGGTTGGTTAGATAGGTTTCGGTACGAGTTTTAGAAGTTGGATGATTGGAAAGTTCATAAGTTCGATTCTTGGTGCGATTCGTCGTTTTGGCGTTGTTTGATGTGATTTGAGACCTTGAGCGAGTTCGTGTTAGGTTATAGAACTTGTTGGTAGGTTTAGACGGGTTCCTGGGGGTCCCGGGGGCCTCGGGTGTATTTCGGATGGGCTATGGGCCATTTCCTTCTATTTTTGAATTGTTGTTTTCTACTACCTGGTTTCCTTCATCGCGTTAGCGTCCTCGCCTTCGCGTTCGCATAGTGTTAATTTAGAGGGTGGAATATTTCTTCTTTGCGTTTGCATTCATCCTTTCGCGTTCGCGAAGTTCTTCCATTTCCTTTCTTCGTGTTCGCGTCTGTCTCATCGCATTCACGTAGTAGAAAATTGGAGCTGGGCACTAGTGACTACGTCCTCTTCGCATTCGCAACTTTCTTCCTACGTTAGCGAAGGTATTCCATCCCATCCTTCGCGTTCGCATATTATTTCCCGCGTTTGCGTAGCCCAGTCATTGGACCATCAAATTTCCCCCTCCGCGTTCGTGAGTCGTCTATTAGGTTCGCGAAGAACATCATGTCAGCCTTCATTTTTCCTTCTTCGAGAGTGTTGATACCCAATTTTTCCCTATATATTATTATATGCAAAATACTTTCAAAATAGCATATATATGCATATATAAGTATGCCCAAATGTTTTAGTATTTTTCCTAATTTTTAAAAGACTTTTAAATCAATTTATTGCCTATTTTAACAATACAAAAACCAATAATTGTTCCTCAAATTATCATTTTGGTGAATAACTTATTTTATTCACACATTTAAACCAAAATATTGCTAAGGTAAGTTTTACGCATTTTTACAAATTTATTTAGTATTTTTAAAAGCTAAATTGCATATAATTGTAATTTTAGCCTATTTTAAGATTTAATAGCATTTTATAATTATGAAATTGATTCCAGTATTTTTAATTTAATATTTATATATTATTAATTAATTTAGTACCTTTAATTTATTTTCAGAAATCATTTTACTATTTTTTATAAAATATAAAGGGAAAAAGTGGCTATTTAAAACTTAGCCCTAACTATTTCAATTTAAGCCTAAAATCAGCCCCAATTAAACCCCAATTCCAATTCAAACGGACCAGCCAAATTCCTAAAATTACCCGCCCCTAACCCGTTTAATTTACCCGTCCGGCTTTCCCTTTTGATCCAGGCCGTTGACATTTTTGATCAACGGCCAGAATTCCCTCTTTCCTTTTTAATTCAACAACCCCCACCAACCCTATCCCATTTCTCACCAACCGCCGCCTCTAAAACCCCTCCCCTCTCCCAAATTCTCTCGAACATTCCCTAACCCTAGCCGCCTCTCACCGTCTTCAACCTGGATACCCACCGGAATCCATGGTTTCTCAGGCCATGGGAGCCCTATACTCACCTCTCCTTGCTCTTATACGCTTGATAATTGAAGATTCGAGGCCTGACCTCGAAGTTTTTCGCCCAAACCTTTGCTAATTCAAGGTTTCACGGCCATCTCCGGCCTTGCTCCGGCATACCATGGTGTTTTGAGCCTGGTTCTGACTTCTTCGACTTAGATCGGACCTTTTCCAAGCCTTTCTGATTTCCAGGGCTCTTCTGAAACCCTAACTCTTCGAGGTTTTCTCCGATCTTTTTAGATTTGTTATGTATCTATGCTCTACTTGAGTTTTCAAAACGATTTCCCTAACTTTTCTTTCAAAATTACTTTTCAAAGTTCTTCTTTTACGATCTAGGGTTTTTTGAAAATGCTTAAATGCCTATCTGATCTTCGTCTCCTTTCCTTTTGTGTGTATTTGATGCTACTGTGTCTTTATGCTTTCCTTCTACCACATATGTTCTTCTGTGCTTTCTATATTCCGTTTTCCTACTGTATTTCTATACCATGTTCTTATATGTTTATCTCACTGTGTTTTCCTATATGTTCTTTTACTATACTTTTCCGGTGTTCTTGTGTTCTTCTACTATATTTTTCTACTAAAGTTTCTTTGTTTGCCTTCTACTGAACCTTGGTTAGTTTGTTTTTTTCTAAAAACATGTTTCTTATACTATTTCCCATTATGTTCTTTGAATCCCTCTACTGTGTTTGCATTATGAGTTCTGAAAGAGGCATGTTAGAAGCTTCAGCTCTCTTCTGAAACCTCTACACATGTCTCGACTCAATTTGCTTGCCCTCTCCTCTTTGCTTTCTGGTTTGCTCGAACTAGGGCTTCATTTCAAAGACCCCTCTAATTCTTTCAGACTAGCTCTGAGTCTCTGAACTAAGTTTGAACTTCTTTGTTTGCATACAATTCTGAACTTTTTTTTAATTCTTCTATACTAGGTTCTTCTACTGATTGGCATGGCAATTTTCTTTCATACTTAACGTGTCTATATGCTTTTTATATGTGATGAGTCTTTCTTCAAAAAGATCTTCCAACTTGTGATTGGTTCAGAATCCCTTTTTAATAGGACTAATTGATTGTTTGCTGATTTTCCTTAAGTTAAAACCTTTTCCACCTTTCTGACTCGGTTCATTCATAACAATCTTTAACTTCTGATTTCTTGGCTGTTAATTGATTTCCTTTCCTTAAATTGCACAACCGTGTATTTCAAAGACCTTGTCCTTAAATAACCCTTATGTATTTGCCCCTAATTTGTTACTTTGCACAAAGGGTTTGCTTAATTTCTTTCCTTAATTGGTTTATACCCGTTTGAATCTGAATCCCTTAATTAAGGGAAGCTTAGTGTAATTGATTGGCAATCAACTTTTCAAACTATTGCTTACTTTATTTCTGCTTGCTTTCTACACTATAAAAGGGCACGACCCCTTTTTACCAGCACACACTTCAGACTTCACAGTTTCACAATCTCTTCTGAACTCACACTTTAGTATTCTGACTTCCTGTTTGCATTTTGGCTTTTACAAGACTACTGCTTTTTCTACTTGTTTTCTTTGAGACTAGTATGTCCTAATTTAAGTTTCAGCGTCGCCCTCAATGTGTTTACTTACAGCTTTCTATATCCATGCCTACTTTATACTGCTGCAGAATTAAATATTTAACTAGCATGTTAATTTCTTTTGCCTGTTGCTGCTGTGAATCCCTATCCCTGTTTCCCTTTATGTGATTTAAGTTATAGTTTAAAACATGGCAATATGCAAGTTATTGTTCATGGTTTGAACTTGATCCATTAAGGGATCCTAACCTCTAAAACAGTGTGTTCTAACAGGCTTATGGGGTGTGCCAGCATTTCCCGTTGCTAGGTATACCCACTAGCCTGTTCTTGCCTCTTTGCCACTTCCCCTTTCCCACTCTCAGAACTCTGCACTTGCACTCACCCTTAGCTTCTAAGTTCTGCCCCCTTCTTGTGAGCCTTGCCTTGGGACCTTGAGTTCCCTCTGAGCTTGGACACTTGAGGGCTAGCCCTTCTACACTGCACTATGACTTAATCCTGTAATGCACTTGGATGTGAGCACTGCCCTGAGTCCATATGAGGCTCTTAGGGAACTCTAACACATCCAAATGAGAGAAAGGCTTTGGGTCTTGGTCTTGGGAGTTGGTTTAATTCATACTTCAGACAGGAAGTCTGAATCAGGCTCTCCTTGGTTGTAATTTTCAATTTTCTGATGTATTTTCTCTATTTTATTTTGGATTGTAATAACTTTTGGGGTGATTAGGGAAAAAGGAGGGGTAACCATGCATGCAGGGGGTAGATATCCTGATCATAGGGTTTTCTGCATTTCTGCATTCGTATAGTTATCCTGCCTATAGCTTTTGCACTCCTGCATTCATATAAATACCCTGCTCATAGTTTTTTTTTGCATTTCTGCATTCGTATAGATATCCAGCCTATAGGTTTCTGCACTCTTGCTACGTCTATAAAAAATGTTTAAAATCAACAACGCCTAGAAAGCATGCCTATAGGAAATATTAACCAAATCTGAATCGTTTCACTTTCTTATAAGTCTGAAATCAGTAACAATAATGCCTAACGTCTGCAGAACTTAAACTCGCCTTTCCTGATTAACTGACAATTTCTTTTCCTAAAATCAACATACTTCCTTTTTGAAACCAATAGATATCATGCCTATAGGTTTCGTCCAACACATAGGCAAGCCATAAGGTAAACTTGTAAATTGAATCAGATTTTGTTAATTACAACCAGCAGGTAGGCCTGATTCGGATTTCTTATCTGAAATATGTAATAAATCAGTCTGCCTCAACCTTTTAAGTTTAATCAGACCTTAATCAATACGTGCAAGATATGCTAAACTATATGCTTTCTTTGATTTAAGGAGGTCTGTTTGGGCCTTATTTGTTTATGTGTCTCCCCATACTTGTTATACGTGTTTTTGTTTGTCGTCCTAGTATTTTTACCTTTAAAACCACAAATAAGCCAACCTTTCCTCCATTATAGGATTAATAGTCCCATGTTTCTCTGGGGCTGATAGGATTGGGGCGGGTAATAGCATGCAATAAGTAAAAGAGACTATTCTGCGCTTTAATACCTTAATAGGGTAGGAAAGGGTAGATATGGATATGATGACCACGCGATAATGTCACGTCTAACCCCTCGTCGAGGAGCGATTACCGGACATTGTGTGGAGTGATCCATAATATTTATAAACCTAGGACTCCCCCCTCCCTTTACTTGTTTATTTAGTTGTTTACCTTTCAGAATTTCAAACCATTTTTCTCAAATTTCACCTTGTCTTTCACTTCTTTTAGTTTTATCTATTTGCAACCATTATGTGAAAACCCCCTCATATTTGAAACTCTTACTTGCTTACTTAATGTTACAATTATAGTATGGTCGGGAACCACACTAGTAGATCCTGAGGGGTGCCTAACACCTTCCCTTCGGGTTAATTTCAAGCCCTTATCCAATCTCTGGTTTTCTAAATCAAACTCTTCTTAGTGTCCTAATACCTTTTAATCATTAGGTGGAAACTCTTCTCTTTTAATAACCGTTAAAAGAGTTGTAAATGTCATGAACCCGCTTCTGCGAGGAAGAAGGGGGGCGCGACAGCATGGCAACTCTGCTGGGGAAATTTTTAGACTTTTACCATTTCAATCTATTACTGTGACTTTTCATTTCTTATGTGCCTTATTTGTTTAATACCTTTAAGTATTTAATTCCCTCTTCTACTGGAAAAACTGACTCGTCTCTTGTTTCTTTCCTCTGTTTCTTTTATTGCTTTCCTTTACGACACTCCTTTATTACTATTTGATATTATTGTAATTATTACTTTATAAACGTGCAAATACGTGATAACTTGTTTTAGTTATTGCATAAGCATGCTTTCAACATCATATTCCACTCGTGCCAAACAAACATCATAGCAACGCTTATAATGAGTGGTTGCGCTCTTCCGATATTATCACCCCCTAAATCCGAAAAAGACGTATTTGCGGTAAAACTAGTCGATCAACGGTGTAGTCGACGGTTCCGTGCCTTTCCCCTTTGAGTTGTCCACTCAAGGGTACCAGTCTAAAAACCCCATAGAAACCTTACTCTGTTCAATTGTGCATGCATCATGGTCAAACCTAGCCGAGTTAGTTATGTTGTCTGCATAATGACTCTTTAAGATAGCCTTGTCCAAAGTCCACTGGGTTTTCCTAAACCCAAACGGACATCCCCACGTTCTGTGCATTTATTTGGAGAACTAAATGCTTCATGCTAATTGTTGATGTTAAATAGTGGAGTCCGGTAGGGGTATGGTCTTAACCCTTTTGTTTTGCAGAAAATGAAGGACGAGGTCCCCAGTTTCGGAATGGTTAGCACGCCTACACTCTTGCTAGAATGGTGGAGGAGTCTTCCATCAGATAACCAAATCATTGAGTGGAAAGAGAGGGCTGCCAGAGCTAGCGAAAAGTTGGAATATCTGGAATACAGTCTGCTGGAATTGGAAGGAAAAGTGAGGAAAAGAGTCACTGACTGCCAGAACGCTTAGGGAAATGAAGGAGAACACCTGGCAAAGGCATTTTTACTGGAGAACCTACTCGAACTAGAGGATCTGATCAACGAGAGCATTTAACATGAAGAAGGTTCTTCTGGGACCAAATAGATAAGAGTTTTCTTTTGCTTTATGAAATGTAATAAGGCCGATGGCCACTAGTGATATTTTATTTCCTGTTATTTAGTATCGATTTGGGACTCGTCTACTTTTTATCAATAAAATGAGGCATTTAGCATTCTAAGTTCTCCAAATCAACTTGTCGCTAGGCCTACCTGGGGCACAAAGAGGTTCCTAAATAGGACGCGATTTACATTCTTGCACAATGTGTTTAAATATCGTAACATTTTTTCTTATAATTCGCACTGACTTGTTACCTTTTTTTTGTTTTTACTTTTGTTTTATTCCCCTCCCAAAAGGTTAGTTTGTGCACTTTGGCATCATCATCTTATTTCACAAAATCCAAAGGCCCTTCCATACGGGCAGTAAGCAGAGGAGCATGCCTCAATAACTGGACCATCAGAACCACCAGAGCCCGGAAAGCCTCGGGGTAGCAAGGCTGAACAAGCATCATGCACTATCTTTTATTTTTACTAGTTGACTTTCCCTTCGCATTTTAAAATTTCTCAATAAGATCTTCAATGTTCAAAATAGTTATGGAATTTATCAAAGCATTTCGATTTTCCCTATAAATCCTACTCTTATTTTTTTTCTCTCATTACTTTACTTATACAACATTACTATTACCTATCTTAATGAACCAATGACTGTGACATGTAACAAGACAATGCAACAAACAGACACAGATTTAGAGGAAGATGAAATACCGGAAGAGATTGTTAAGACAGTTGAGAATTTTGAGAACAGGCCTAAGTCTAACCTAGACGAGACCGATATTGTTAACCTACGAGATGCAAAGACCGTCAAAGAAACGAGAATCAGTGTCCACTTATCGCCATCAGAAAAGAAGGAATACACAGAATTTCTAAGAAAATATGAGGACGTATTCGCCTGGTCATGTGATGACATGATTTGTTTGAGTACATCTATTGTAGCGTACAAACTACCAACTGATCTGACATGTCCACCGGTAAAATAGAAGCTCAGAAAGTTTAAACCCGACATGAGTCTGAAAATCAAGGAAGGAGTCACTAAGCAGGTCAAAGCTAAGGTTCTCAGAGTAGTAGAATATCCGACATGGATAGCCAACATCGTGCCAGTACTGAAGAAGAACGGGAAGGTCAAAGTTTGTGTCGACTACCGGGATCTCAACCGGGCTAGTCCGAAAGACGACTTCCCTTTGACAAACATACACATCCTGATTGACAATTACGCCAAGCATGAGTTGCAATCATTTGTAGATTGTTTCGCTGGGTATCATCAGATCTGGATGGATGAAGAAGGTGCTGAGAAAACGGCCTTCATTACTCCATGGGGAATGTAATGCTACAAGATGATGCCATTCGAGTTGAAGAATGCAAGGGCCACCTACATAAGGGCCATGACTACTATCTTCCATGATATGATACACAAGGAGATAGAGGTGTACGTAGATGATGTTATTATCAAGTTTAAAAAAGCCGCTGATCACATGGAAGATTTGAGGAAATTTTAAATAGACTGCGAAGGTACAATCTAAAACTGAATCCCGCAAAGTGTGCATTCGGAGTTCCTGCTGGAAAGCTACTTGGGTTTATTGTGAGTCACCGAGGAATAGAACTGGATCCATCAAAGGTCAAAGCTATTCAAGAACTGCCACCGCTAAAGAATAAGAAGGACGTGACGAGTTTCTTGGGGAGACCTAACTACATCAGCCGATTCATAACACAATCTACAGTTATCTGTGAGCCAATCTTTAAGATATTGAAGAAGGATGCCGCTACCAAATGGACTGATGATTGCCAAAAAGCTTTCGACAGAATCAAGGAATACCTATCAACACCACCAGTCCTAGTTCCACCTGAGCCAGGTAGACCTTTATTACTCTACCTCGTAGTATTGAATGGAGCATTTGGTTGTGTTCTAGGGCAGCATGATGAAACAGGGAGGAAGGAGCAGGCCATCTATTACCTTAGTAAGAAGCTCACCCCCTATGAGGCCCGGTATTCACTATTGGAGCGCACCTGTTGTGCTTTGACTTGGGTAGCTCATAAGTTGAGGACTATTTTTGTGCCTATACCACGTATCTCATATCGAGGATGGATCCATTGAAGTACATCTTTCAGAAGCCCATGCCCACTAGCAAGCTAGCCAAGTGGCAAATCCTGCTAAATGAATTCGACATTGTCTACGTAACTCAGAAAGCAATCAAAGGACAGGCATTGGCCGATCATCTCACCGAGAATCTCGTGGACGAAGAATACGAACCCCTAAAAAATATTTTCCTGATGAAGAGGTATCATTCATAGGAGAAGACATTGCAGAATCCTATGACGGTTGGAGAATGTTTTTCGATGGAGCGGCAAATTTCAAAGGAGTTGGCATAGGAGCAGTCCTAGTATCAGAAACCGGTCAAAATTATCCAGTATCTACCAAGCTCAGGTTCTTGTGCACCAATAACATGGCCAAGTACGAAGCCTGCATCTTAGCCATTGACATGAACATCCAAAGTTGCTAGTAATTGGGGATTCAGACCTACTTATACATCAGGTCAGAGAAGAATAGGCGACCAAGAACTCCAAGATACTCCCTTATCTGCATCACTTATAGGAGTTGAGAAAGAGGTTCATAAATATAGAGTTCCAGCATGTTCCCAGAGTCCAGAATGAGTTTGCCGATGCATTGGCTACCCTATCATCCATGATACAACATCCAGATAAGAACTTTGTTGATCCCATTGTAAAGATCCATGATCAGCCAGCTTATTGTGCTCATGTTGAGGAAGAAACAGACGGAAAGCCTGGGTTTCATGATATCAAGGAATATTTGACGAAAGGAGAATACCCAGAACTTGCAAATCCTACTCAGAAACGCACACTTCGGAGGTTGTCCAACAATTTCTTTCACAACGGAGGAATCTTGTACAGGAGGACTCCTGATTTAGGATTGCTAAGATGTGTCAACGCAAAAGAAGCATCTAAACTGCTAGAAGAAATCCACGCTGGGACCTGCGGTCCACATATGAATGGCTTTGTTTTAGCGAAGAAGATACTCCGGGTCGGTTAATTCTGCATGACTATGGAGACGGATTGCATCCAATACGTTCGAAAGTGCCACCACTTCCAGATACATGCAGGTATAATAAAGGTGCCTCCAAATGAGCTTAATGCAACAAGCTCGTCGTGGCCGTTCGCCGCCTAAGGAATGGATGTTATCAGACCAATCGAACCCGCCGCATCAAACGGACACAGGTTCATCCTAGTAGCAATTGATTATTTCACCAAATGGGTTGAAGCAGCATCTTACAAGGTAGCGACTAAGAAAGTCATGGCAGATTTTGTCCGCGACCGTATCATGTGTCGGTTCGGAATTCCAGAGTCAATCATTACTGATAATGGCTCCAACCTCAACAGTGATTTGATGAAATCCATGTGTGAAACCTTCAAGATCAAACACAAGAATTCTACAGCTTATAGACCTCAGATGAATGGAGCCGTAGAGGCTGCCAACAAGAATATCAAGAAGATACTAAGGAAAATGACAAAGAAGCATAAGCAGTGGCACGAGAAGCTCTCATTTGCTTTATTGGGATACCGCACCACAGTCCGCACATCGACAGGAGTAACCCCTATATGATGGTTTACGGTACAGAGGCAGTCATTCCCACCAAGGTAGAAATTCCTTCCTTAGGATCATACAGGAAGCAGAGCTCGATGACGCAGAGTGGGTGAAGAGTTGTTACGAGCAACTAGCTCTTACAGACTAAAAGAGAATGAATGTAGTTTGCCACAGTCAGCTCTATCAGAACAGAATGTCCAGAGCTTTCAACAAAAGAGTCAAGCCGAGACAGTTCACACCGGGGCAGCTGGTGTTAAAGAAAATCTTTCCATGTCAAGATGAAGCCAAAGGGAAATTCTCTCCCAACTGACAGGGTCCGTACATGGTTCATCGGATTCTAACAGGAGGAACCCTCATACGCAGAAATGGATGGAGAAGTCTGGCCAAAGCCGGTCAATTCAGACGCAATCAAGCGATACTATGTGTAATCTTTATGCTTTCCTTATATAATGTAATTTGAACTACGCCTGACCTGATTCCCGTTTAAGAGGGGATACGTAGGTAGCCCTATGGGTTCGGTCACAATTCAATAAAATTTTCATTTCCCCCGCTATTGGAAACTGGGGCAGAATTTTGAGGAGGACCCTCAAAATTTCGAAGTTGATTTCAGCCATTTATCATCAACAGCCGTCAGAAGCAGTAGCCCAATAAACTGGGGCAGAATTTTGAAGAGGACCCTCAAAATTTCGGAGCCAGAGAAGTTGCAATAACTTGAACCACGTCGCAGCCGTTGGTTCATCTAAGGAAAACTATTCTTAATTACGCATTTATATTATGCTTTTACTAAATCATGCATGTCTATTATCAAAATTGCTTTGTTCAGCAATGCTACCCCAAAGATACACATAGTATCACTAAAACGGAGCCAAGTAGGTCAAGCAGAGCCAGCAGGGATACGAACTAACCTTCCCCCTTTTTACAAATCTCACGATTTTTCTTTGAATGCAAGCATCCAAGTCGCGAAATCATCGAATATATTTATACACTCGTACTTTCTAGAAATACAACTCTCAGGACGTCACACCTATTCACAGTTACCATCCGCACACAACATCCCCATCTGCCACAATATCAGCTAAGGAACTTTTATTACTATTTCCTGCATTGCATAAGGCTGCCATTCTGCCTTCCGAGACTAAGCTTTATCTCCATCTGCATTCTCTGCATTGCATAAGACTACCATTCTGCTTTCCGAGACTAAGCTCTGTCTCCATCTGCATTCTCTACATTGCATAAGGCTACCATTCTACCTTCCGAGGTTAAGCTCTACCTCCATCTGCATTTCCCGCATTGCATAAGGCTACCATTCTGCCTTCCGAGACTAACTTCCATCTCCATCTGCATTCTCTGCATTGCATAAGGCTACCATTCTGCCTTCCGAGACTAAGCTCTGTCTCCATCTGCATTCTCTGCATTGCATAAGGCTACCATTCTGCCTTCCGAGGTTAAGCTCTACCTCCATCTGCATTTCCTGCATTGCATAAGGCTACCATTCTGCCTTCCGAGACTAAGCTCTATCTCCATCTGCATTCTCTGCATTGCATAAGGCTACCATTCTGCCTTCCGAGGTTAAGATCTACCTTCATCTCGCATGGCTGAAAGATCGCTGCCTTCATTTACTTCTTGCATGGCTGAAAGATCGCCACCTTCATTTACTTCTTGCATGGCTGAAAGATCGCCACCTTCATTTACTTTTTGCATGGCTGAAAGATCGCCACCTCATTTACATTCGCATGACTGAAAGATCGCCACCCTACTGCATCTCATGGGCTGAAAAATCGCCAAATTATCCGAGGGCATCATTGTTCAGAGGCACCATTTGCATAGCCCGAGAACACCATGCCTTGGCCCGAGGATCCCTTTTAATCTTTTGCATATCATTATTCAAAGGCATCATGGTTCGGAGGCATCATCCTTATAGCCTAAGAGCATCATTTCATGGCCCGCGAATCCTTTATTATACGCTTCATGGCCCAGGACATCATGGTCCAAGGACGTCATCCTAACCATCCAAAGACAACATTCATGGTCCAACGGGAACTTGCATCATGTTTAAATTTACGCACAATATACACTTGTATTGCTTATTTGCAGGTAAACCGGCAAACCACGACCATCTCAGCAGGAGCGATCCCGCTCCAGTTCCCGCAACCCTATTAGACTTTAACCATCCATCCCAACCTGAGTATCGCGTCCGTCCTTGGGAAAACCTCCATCGGCATATTCCACCGACGGATCCTGAACTATATATGGCCTGATTCCTATAAGACCAGGGATATGTAGGCAGATCAGTAACTAGAGCACGGTCAAATTTTTCAAACCATTTCGTTCGGTCAAATTGGCCATCATATCTTTACCCAACAACTCTTTCATCATTCCCGGGTAAAGAGGGGCAGCTGTTGATACCCAATTTTTCCCTATGTATTTTTATATGCACAATACTTTCAAAATAGTATATATATGCATATATAAGTATGTCCAAATATTTTAGTATTTTTTCTAATTTTTAAATCAATTTATTTCCCTATTTTAACAATACAAAAACCAATATTTGTTCCTCAAATTTATATATTTGGTGAATAACTTATTTTATTCTCACATTTATACCAAAATATAGCTAAGGTAAGTTTTACGCATTTTTACAAATTTATTTAGTATTTTTAAAAGCTAAATTGCATATAATTGCAATTTTAGACTACTTTAAGATTTAATAGCATTTTATAATTATGAAATTGATTCCAGTATTTTTAATTTAATATTTATATATTATTAATTATCAATACCTTTAATTTATTTTCAGAAATTATTTTACTATTTTTTATAAAATAAAAAGGGAAAAAGTGGCTATTTAAAACTTAGCCCTAACTATTTCAATTTTAGCCTAAAATCAACCCCAATTAAACCCCAATCCCAATTCAAACGGATCGACCCAATTCCTAAAATTACCCGCCCCTAACCCATTTATTTTACCCGCCCGACTTTCCCTTTTGATCCAGGTCGTTGATCATTTTTTATCAACGACCAGAATTCCCTCTTTCCTTTTTAATTCAATAACCCCCACCAACCCTATCCCATTTCTCACCAACCGCCACCTCTGAAACCCCTCCCCTCTCCCAAATTCTCTCGAACATTCCTTAACCCTAGCGCCTCTCACCGTCTTCAATCTGGATACCCACCGGAATCCATGGCTTCTCAGGCCATGAGAGCCCTATACTCACCTCTCCTTGCTCTTATACGCTTGATACTTGAAGATTCGAGGCCTGACCTAGAAGGTTTTCGCCCAAACCTCTGCTAATTCAAGGTTTCATGGCTATCTCCGGCCTTGCTCCGGCATACCATGGTGTTTTGAGCCTGGTTCTGACATCTCCGACTTAGATCGGACCTTTTCCAAGCCTTTCTGATTTCTAGGGATCTTCTGAAACCCTAACTCTTCGAGGTTTTCTCTGATGTTTTTAGATTTGTTATGTATCTATGCTCTACTTGAGTTTTCAAAACGATTTCCCTAACTTTTCTTTCAAAATTACTTTTCAAAGTTCTTTTTTTACGATCAAGGATTTTTTGAAAATGCTTAAATGCCTATCTGATCTTATTCTCCTTTCCTTTGTGTGTATTTGACGCTACTGTGTCTTTATGCTTTCCTTTTACTACATATGTTCTTCTGTGCTTTCTATATTCCTTTTTCCTACTGTGTTTCTATACCATGTTCTCATATGTTTATCTCACTGTGTTTTCCTATATGTTCTTTTGCTATACTTTTTCGGTGTTCTTGTGTTCTTCTACTGTATTTTTCTACTAAAGTTTCTTTGTTTGCCTTCTACTGAACCTTGGTTAGTTTTTTTCTAAAAAGATGTTTCTTCTACTATTTCCCATTATGTTCTTTGAATCCCTCTACTGTGTTTGTATCATGAGTACTGAAAGGGGCATGTTAGAAGCTTCAACTCTTTTCTGAAACCTCTACACATGTCTCGAATCAATTTGCTTGCCCTCTCCTATTTGCTTTCTGGTTTGCTCGAACTAGGGCTTCATTTCAAAGACCCCCCTAATTCTTTCAGACTAGCTCTGAGTCTCTGAACTAAGTTTGAACTTCTTTGTTTGCATACAATTCTGAACTATTTTATCATTCTTCTATACTAGGTTCTTCTACTGATTGACATGACAATTTTCTTTCACACTTAACGTGTCTGTATGCTTTTTATATGTGATGAGTCTTTCTTCAAAAAAAATTTCCAACTTGTGATTGGTTCAGAATCCCTTTTTAATAGGACTAATTGATTGTTGCTGATTTTCCTTAAGTTAAAACCTTTTCCACCTTTCTGACTCGGTTCATTCATAACAAATCTTTAACTTCTGATTTCTTGGCTGTTAATTGATTTACTTTCCTTAAATTGTACAACCGTGTATTTCAAAGACATTGTCCTTTAATAACCCTTATGTATTTGCCCCTAATTTGCTACTTTGCACAAAGGGTTTGCTTAATTTCTTTCCTTAATTGGTTTATACCCGTTTGAATCTGAATCCCTTAATTAAGGGAAGCTTAGTGTAATTGATTGGCAATCAACTTTTCAAACTATTGCTTACTTTATTTCTGCTTGCTTTCTACACTATAAAGGGCACGACCCCTTTTTACCAGCACACACTTCAAACTTCACAGTTTCACAATCTCTTCTGAACTCACACTTTAGTATTCTGACTTCCTGTTTGCACTTTGGCTTTTACAAGAGTTGCTTTTTCTACTTGTTTTCTTTGAGACTAGTATGTCCTAATTTAAGTTTCAGCGTTGCCCTTAGTGTGTTTACTTACAACTTTCTATATTCATGCCTACTTTATATTGCTGCAGAATTAAATATTTAACTAGCATGTTAATTTCTTTTGCCTGTTGCTGCTGTGAATCCCTATCCCTGTTTCCCTTTATGTGCTTTAAGTTATAGTTTAAAACATGACAATATACAAGTTATTGTTCATGGTTTGAACTTTATCCCTTAGGGGATCCTAACCTCTAAAACAATGTGTTCTAATAGGCTTATGGGGTGTGCCAGCATTTCCTGTTGCTGGGTATGCCCACTAGCCTGTCCTTGCCACTTCCCCTTTCCCACTCTCAGAACTCTGCACTTGCACTCACTCTTAGCTTCTAAGTTCTGCCCCCTTCCTGTGAGCCTTGCCTTGGGACCTTGAGTTCCCTCTAAACTTGGACACTTGAGGGTTGGCCCTTCCACACTGCACTATGACTTAATCCTGCAATGCACTTGGATGTGAGCACTGCCCGGAGTTTATATGAGGCTCTTAGGGAACTCTGACACATCCAAATGAGAGAAAGGCTTTGGGTCTTGGTCTTGGGAGTTGGTTTACTTCATACATCAGACAGGAAGTCTGAATCAGGCTCTCCTTGGTTGTAATTTTCAATTTTATGATGTATTTTCTCTATTTTATTTTAGATTGTAATAACTTTGTAATAACTTTTGGGGTGATTAGTGAAAAGGGAGGGGTAACCATGCATGCAAGGGGTAGATATCCTGCTCATAGGGTTTTCTGCATTTCTGCATTCATATAGTTATCTTGCCTATAGCTTCTGCACTCCTGCATTCATATAAATACCCTGCTCGTAGTTTTTTTTGCATTTATGCATTCATATAGATATCCTGCCTATAGGTTTCTGCACTATCTCATATAGATACCATGCTAGAAATCCAAATCCAGCATATGCATCTATCACTAGTCAAACCTGTTTATAGGGTTTAAATAACTAACAACATTTAGATACCATGCCTATTGGATTTCTGCACTCTTGTTATGTCTGTAAAAAATGTTTAAAATCAACAACGCCTAGAAAGAATGCCTATAGAAACTATTAACCAAATCTGAATCATTTCACTTTCTTATAAGTCTGAATTCAGTAACAATAATGCCTAACGTCTGCAGAACTTAAACTCGCCTTTCCTGATTAACTGACAATTTCTTTTCCTAAAATCAGCATACTTCTTTTTTGAAACCTGTAGATGTCACGCCTATAGGTTTCGTCTAACACTTAGGCAAGCCATAAGGTAAACTTGTAAACTGAATCAGATTTTGTTTATTACAACCAGCATGCAGGCCTGATTCAGATTTCTTATCTGAAATATGTAATAAATCAATCTGCCTCAACTTTTTAAGTTTAATCAGACCTTAATCAGTACGTGTAAGACATGCTAAACTATATGCTTTCTTTGATTTAAGGAGGTTTGTTTGGGCCTTATTTGTTTATGTGTCTCACCATACTTGTTATACGTATTTTTGTTTGTCGCCCTAGTATTTTTACCTTTAAAACCACAAATAAGCCAACTTTTCCTCCATTATAGGATTAGTAGTCCCAAGTACCTCCGAGGCTGATAGGATTGGGGCGGGTAATAGCATGCAATGAGTAAATGAGACTATTTCACGCTTTAATACCTTAACGGGGTGGGAAAGGGTAGATATGGATATGATGACCACGCGATAATGTCACGTGTAACCTCTCATTGAGGAGCGATTACCAAACATTGTGTGAGGTGATCCATATTATTTATAAACCTAGGACCCCTCCTTCCCTTTACTTGTTTATGTCGTTGTTTACCTTTCAGAGTTTCAAACCGTTTTCTCAAATTTCAGCTTGCCTTTCACTTCTTTTAATTTTATCTATTTGCAACCATTATGTGAAAACCCCCTCATATTTGAAACTCTTACTTGCTTACTTAAAGTCACAATTATAGTATAGTCAGGAACCACACTAGTGGATCCTGACGGGTGCCTAACACCTTCCCTTCGGGATAATTTCAAGCCCTTACCCAATCTCTGGTTTTCTAAATCAAACTCATCTTAGTGCCCTAATGCACTTTAATCATTAGGTGGAGGCTTTTCTCTTTTAATAACCGTTAAAAGAGTTGTCAATGTCATGAACTCGCTTCCGCGAGGAAGAAGGGGGCGTGACAGAGAGCGCGAATCTTCTTTCGTGTTCGCGATGCTTTAGCATCTGGGCAGGATAAATAGTACTCTATTCCGAGGGTTTGCCATTTTCACCATTTTTGGAGTGCTAGAGCTCGGTTTTGGACAATTCTTTATGGGTTTTCCACGCAAAATGATTGGGTATATATTCTTCACCTAGAATTTATTATATTCCATGATTTTATCTTTGTTTATGTCATTTAAATTGTATTTTGAATTGAGAAAAATGGTGGTTTTTGAAGAACGTTTTCAAAATGAAGAATCATGATTTGAGGGATGAAATGGGATCGGAATTTGATAAATTTTGTATGGTTGAACTCTTATTGGAATGGGTATTCGATTTTTGTAAATTTTGTCGGGTTCCGAGGTGCGGGTCTAGGGGTCAACGTTTCGACCGATTTTTGGATATTGTTAAAGATAGAGACTTTATGATCCAGAATAGTTTCTTATGAGTTTATTTGTGCTTTGAAGTTATTTTGGTTTGATTCGAGCCGTCCGGAGGTCTTTTCACTCGAGAAGTTCATTTTAGAGTATCGGTTTGTCTTCTTTGTTGGGAGTATCTTGCCTAACCTTGCGTGAAGGATTTCCCCTTGAGATTTGAATCTTCTATGCTAATTGTAGTCTATGTAAGCGAGGTGACGAGTGCGTGCTCGGACTTATTTGTGGAAAATTTGCCTTTTAGAGTCCTTAGGTCCTTATATTCACTAAGTAGGAAGTTGTTCTGATATGATTAAGTTTCCTATTTGCTAGTTTCACCTCTACATGCTCTATACGATGTTGTTAGCACTTCTTTACCTCTTACTTGTTATTTGGCCCTTATTTGTCTTAATTGAAGTGATTGCCGTCCTTATTGTTTTTGTTATTTCTTAATTATGAGTTCCTCTATGACTTTGTGCATATATGCTACATGTCAAAATTTTTGTGGTTTCCTGTGTAGTTATCACGTGCCTTACATGTCTTGTTGTTTTTGTATAGGTTGTTGTATTTCTTTGATATTTACGTGATTCTCTTGTTGCCGCATACTCATACTCTTGGTGGTAGAAATTCTTGTAATTGAGTTGTTGATTTGTGTTGATATCTAATTTTTTCTTATATATTTTTTAATATGCATAAATACCTTCAAAATAGTATACACATGCATATATAAGCATGCACAGGGTTTTTATAAATTTTTCATAATTTTAAGGATTTAAATTGATTTATTTACTTCCCTTTTATTCATAAAATCCCCAATAATTATTTTCTAAATTATTGTTATGATGATTTAGTCATTTAATTCCTATATTTATGCCAAAATACGGTTAATATATTTTTTATGCATTTTTATAATTGCATTTGGTATTTTTAAGCTAAATTGCATATAATTGCAATATTAGCCAATTTAATGTATAATTACGTTTTGTACGCGTAAAATTGGTTCCTATATTTTTAAAATAATAAATATATATTTTAAATCATTTTGGTATATAAAAGTATTTTCCGAATATTGTGTTTTATTTATTATAAATTAAATAGGGAAAAATTGGCTATTTAAATTATGGCCAGATTAACATTTCGATTATAGCCTAAATTGTACCCAACCCCAGCCCAATTTCCTACTAAATTACCCGACCCAGACCCTATATACACTTACCCAACCCAGAACCCGTTAGATTATGGCTGTTGATCTGAAATATCAACGGCCTTATTGTTTCTTTCCTTTTTTAATCCCATACGACCCCTAACCCTAATCATTCTCTACACAACGCCGCTCTCAAATCTTCTCATCTCCTCTCTTCTCTCAACCTAACCCTAATCCCTTTCAACCGCCTCCCTTCTCTGGTCTTCTCTGGTGACCACCCTTCGACCCCTAAGCCTCCAATGGTTCCTCCATTGCCATGCTCATCTTCTTTGAGGCCTTCAAGGGCCCTGGGACACGCCGAATTGTATCTAGGGTTTTGTTGTTTTGGCTGTTCATGGCTACTCCGGTGTGATTTCGAACAAAATCACACTGTATTTGTTATGATCTTTGAGTTTCTAAACATGTTCTTCCATCTCTACTTGGGTTTCTTCTAAAACCCTAATTTTGTTTACATCTCCTAGATCTGTGCTATTTTTAAATGATTCGAGTCTGTTCCTTTTATGTTTTACACTATTCTTGAACCTCTTTTGCAAAAATCATCGATTTCAAGTTGTTTTCACTTTCTTCTAAAGTTAGGTTTTTTTCGGAACTTCTTCTACACTTTGTTTAAATCGATTTTTATGTTTAAACTTCTATCCTTTGCATATCTCGAGTGATTCTATGTTCTTACTGCTTTTTCAACTCGCCTATGTTAAAATCCATAATATTTCTAGATTCTTCTTGTTTGGTTCTGTGTGTTAGCATGACTACTCGATTCTTGTCAAGTTTTTGTGATTACCTTGCTCTGAATATGTTCTTACTGAGTTCTTAGCCTAACTTATACCACCTCTATGTGATTGTGTTCACCGATTGTTCAAGACTTGCCTCTTTCTATTGAATATGGTTAACCCTGCTTGTTTGTTACGTCTAGTTGTTCTTACTCTATTTATATGTTGAGTATGGAATCACAACTTCCTCTTGATTAATTCTGGTTTCCTTATTTTATGGTTTGATTGAAAGATCCTCTTTTAAACCCTAAATTTCTACCTGTCTGTTTAAATTAACTGATTCTCCTACCTTATTTACTATGAAACTTTATTCTTACTGAACTATTTCCTTAATAGGAGCTTTCTGAACTTAGCCCTAATTGTCTACCCTATACCTACTGAATTTGAATCTTTCTTTATTAGTTATACACTGATTTCTTTCCTTATTTATCACTTGTTCTTACCGTTTGAGTTAATTCCCTTGACTTAAGGGGAGTATTTACCTTGATTTACTGAACTGACTGATTCTGAGTTCCTTAATTTACTAATGGACTTTGATTTTTACCTTATTTGCTACTTGCTTTCAAGCTATAAATACCTTAGTCTTTCATTAACACAAGACACGAACACTCTTGGTTCAAAAAACTATCTCTCACACTTAAAATTTTCTGCTCTCTTTTGTGCTACTTGCTACTGCTCTAAGTTAGCCGGCTGCAAGCCAAGGCTAACTATTGTGTTCTCATGTTCTCACCTTGCTTACTGTCCTCCTTACTGATGTGTTTAAATTTCAATTCAAAGTTTCAACAACAATATGATTTTCTTACTGCTTCAGTTCATCCTGTCTCTAGTTTGCTTCTATTTGTGGTTTTGTTGTGAAACTTGTAGTTGATGTTTACATTATTATGTACTCCCCTTCCTTAATATCAATATATTACCCCTCTATGTAGTTTCTGAACCTGTCTGTACCAATTATCTCTATGTTTTTACCACCATGTGTTCCATGTATCCCCAAACCCTTTGACCCCTATTTGTTACTATTGAACTTGCCTTGGTGCTGTGACTCCTAGCTGTGTATGAACCTGTCCTAAGGTGTTGTGTTGGAATTTTGTTCATTTCTTTAATCTCTTTTCAAACAGCCTGTGTTTTACTAAATTACTTTCAAACAGACCTTTCAACTTGTGTCAATCACTTTCACTCTACTCCTAGTCAATAAGTTCTGCCCCCTCCAGTATGTGTACTGCCTTGGCCTTGGGATCCTTTTGAGAACCCTATGAACTCTGGCATACTGAGGCTGGCCTTTCCACACTGCACTTGTTCAATTTTTGGTTACTAAGTCTAGGTGTAAGCACTGCTCGGGATCCTTGAGATCCTTAGGGAACTTTGATGTACCTAGACTCTGACATTGTCTATGGAATTGAGGCACTTGAGGCCATTGGAAGCTTTGGGAATCTGGGCCTAATCGAAGGCTCCCAATAGAACAACTTCTTATTTTCTTACTTATTTATGTAATTCATTCATTGGTTTGTAATAACTTGTAAACAAATATTGGGGTATCTAGTAAAAGGGATGGGTGGATACATGTTTTGTGGGATAATACGGGTAGAAATCATGCTCATAAGACTTTACATTTAATCTGATTTCTTTATTAAGTAGAAATCATGCTTATAGGGCTTTACATTTTGTCATCTCGCCATGCTAGAAACCATGCCTATAGGTTCCAAATTGTCCCGACCCCAAATACCCTGTCGTGATGGCGCCTATCATATTACTAGGCAAGCCAACCCAAACATTTAATCGTAGCCCTTTTTCTTTTATAAAACCATTTTCTAACACAGGTTTAAATCTCAGTTTTTCCATAAGAAATGTATAAAATAGATAAAATGTGCGGAAATCAATTAAACATTAAACCAACACAGCCCAAACGTCTGGTGTCACGAGTCTAGAGCCTCTAACATATAAAAATCTGACTGTCTAATACAAAACAAGTCTAAAATGCGGAAAAAGAAGGATAGAGGAAGAAAGCAGGGCTGCGGATGCCATGCAGCTACCTTGCAGTCTCCGGCAAACTCTAACAACGCTGAGGACCCTCACTCTGCCACTCGGGCACCTGGATCTGCACACACGGTGCTGGGAGTAACGTGAGTATGCCAAATCAATAAGTAACTAAAGTAAATAAGGTCTGAAAGCAGTGACGAGCAGTTAAAATCATATAAAGGAGTAAACAACAGAATAACAGATCAAACTCCACAGTTTAAAAACCAGTCTCGTCATAAAATCTTCAGTTTCAATTGGAATACTTAAAATTATTTACTTAGTAATTTTTCAACAGAGGCTTTATTTTAAAAGAAGAGTGAAATTAGTGAAAATATCATAAATGGGCCCCACGAGCAAGGTATCACTCAGAATATGGCCTCTCGGGCAGCCACGCAATCGCTCGTGACTCAGCTCTCATCACTCAGTACACAATCTCAGCACTCGGGCTCATTAATGTCTCATAATAATAATAATAATAATAATAATAATAATAATAATAACCGTTGTGGCGTGCAACCCGATCCATAATTTATAATCGACTATGCTCATTGGGGGTGTGCAAACTCCGGAGGGGCTCCTACAGCCCAAGCGTCATATCGCTGCGACGCACAACCCGATCCACAATATATATATATATATATATCGCTGCGGCGTGCATCCCGATCCATATAAGTATCGCTGCAGAGTGCAGCCCGATCCATATAAGTATCGTTGTGGCGTGCAGCCCGATCCCATATATATATATATATATATATATATATATATCCTCACCATTAGGTTATCAACCTCTCTCAGTCATTAACCTCACAGCCACTCGGGCATAATAGTAGGAATCAGGGAACTCAGTCCGAACAGTTCTCACATTTTAAGAAGTACAATAATAAACCAGTTTTAAACAATAAACAGGTAAAACATAACTGAGAATATGCTTTCAAACAAATAGAGTGAGGAAAACCAGTAGAAATGCCCCTAAGGGTCTCAACAGGTCGGCACAAGGCCCCAAACATGGCATACAACCTATAATAAAGTATAAATGACTAAGGTACAGAATATTATAAGATTCCAAATCAAATACGCGGCTTAGTAGTCACTACGGGATGGACCAAGTCACAATCCCTATCGGTGCACGCCCACACGCTCGTCACCTAGCATGTGCCTTACCGCATTTATCAAAACAATTCAAATACCAGGGTTTGTATCCTCAGTTCTAGATTTACAATGGTTACTTACCACAAACCGGTGAAAATACTACTATGTGTTTGTATCCTCAGTTCCAGATTTACAATAGTTACTTACCTCAAACTGGTGAAAATACTACTATGCGACGCCTTTTCCCCTCGAATCGGCCTCCACTCGCATCGAATCTATCCAAAATCAGAATCACGACGTCAAAATATGCTAAGGGAACGAAGCCTAAGCAAAAATAATCGAAAAATAGCAAAAATCTCGAAATTGGCCAAACCCGACCCCCTGGCCTGTCACACCCCCCTTTTTCCTTCCGCGGAAATCAGGTTCATGACATTTTTGGTATGGGACAACTCTTTTCCTTTTGGAAAGGGGTTTGCAATTTTGAAGAGTCGCCACCTAACAATTTTTAAGGTGCGTTAGGGCACCTATAAGGTTCATCTACAACTATGTTTGCTAACTAGAGATAGGGTAAGAGCTTGAAATTATCCTAAGGGGAAGGTGTTAGACACCCCTCAAGATCCACTAGTGTGGTTCCCGGCTAGACAGTTTTTGTGAATTTGTGCAATTAGCAAATAGACAAGCAGGGCTCAAATAATAGGGGATTTAAGTTAAGATACACAAGAGTTTGGAAACAATTATTGAAAGGCGAAATTTTGAAAAGAGTTACAATCTAAAGCATGCTTATGAATGTAAAGGGGTGTCCTAGGTTTGTTTGTAATATGGATCACATCAATGCAATACCCGGTATGATACTCCTCAAAAGAGGGGCTACACGTGGTATTAGCACACTGGTCATCATATCCATATCTACCCCTCCCACCCCGTGAAGGTACTAAAGCGAGGGTTGGTCTCGACCACTATTGCATGCTGCTAGCCGTCCCTTCCTATCAGCCCTAGAGGAATTTAGAACTCCTATTCCTATAAGAAGGAGGTTCTAGGCAGACCCTCAGGTTTAAAGGCAAAAATGCTAAAGCGACATACAAAACATATAAGACTGCAATTAGGAGAAACATATAAGCAAATAGAAGGCTCAGTTATACCTCTGCAAACAGTGCACATTGACAGCACGACTTATACACAATTAAGGTCTGAATTTAGAATCCTAAAGCAGGGTGTTTAAGTTGTTGATGCAGAACCAAATTTATTACATGACTCAGATAAGAAGTCTGAATCAGGCTTGCCTGCTAGTTGTAACAGTTAATAATTAAACAAGGGCAGTTCCAATTTTATTCAGGTTATTACCTAAGGCTTGCCTAGGCGTAAAACAATGCAGTACTCAGTAGTTATTCAGGATTTCTAAGACAGTTTGGAGCTTATTATTACCTAAAACATGCTGTTCTAGGTGTTCAGCACATAGAATTATTGCCAGTTGATTGTAAAAACTGAGTAAAATTGTTTTATTCCTTTTTATGCATTCATATTCAGCCTAAGTGTGCTTAAGCGAATATAAATGAAATCCTAAAGACATGGTATCTAATGTACAGAGATGCAGAATGATGCAGAATCCTAAGCAGGATTTCTATATGCACAAATATTATAGCATTTAAACATGATTTCCAGAATATGTAGAAATGATATGTTTGTTAGTGTTTATTAGTCTAAAACAGGATCTCTAAGTGTACATAGCAGTAGGAACATGATCGCAGAAACTCCGGTTATTAACATAATTAACACGGGATTTATAAGTGATATGATGGTGAAATGGACATGCTGAAAACAGTAAGCGTAAGTCCTAGGGAACATGATCTCTAATGCATAAAATGAGTCCTAAGCATCGTTTCTATTGCGCAAGTAGGAATAATAAACCTAATAGCATGTTTTCTACCCCTTTTTGATAGCTAAAGCATGCATAGTCACCCCTTCCCTTTCCACTATCCATCCCCAAAGTTGTTTACAAGTTATTACAGACCATGTGAGTGACTTACATAGTAAAAATGTAAAATAAGAAGTTACAACCATAGGAAGCTTGATTCTGACTTCCTCTCTGAGTTATGTAATAAACCACCTGCCAATATTGTTCCAAAACCTTCTCATATCTGCGTGTCTCAGAGTTCCCTAAGGAACTCAAGGGATCCCAGGCAGTGCTCACACCTAGATTGCATAACCAAAAGAGTAAGTGCAGTGTGGAAAGACTAGCTTTCATGTGTCCAAGTTCAGAGGGAGCTCAAGGGTCCCAAGGTAAGGCTCACACAAAAGGGGCAGAACCTAGTATTCTAAGAGTATATGTGAGAGTGATTGACATAGTTTGAAAAAGAGTTTGTGTAAAAACTGGACTGTCAACTCCATTTTTTGAAAGCAAACAGTAGCAGAGATGATTGAAAGCAGCAGTAGTAGTAAACAAAACTGAAACACCTCAATAGGGGATCACACACAAAATCAGTAGCCACACAAATGAGTCAAGGGATTCGGGGATACATAGACATTTGTCAGTAAGCACATAACCCCAACAGGGGTTTGGTCTGGACATGCACAACAATAGCTGATACTGGCATAATCACAAATCGGCCAAAAGAACATAAACACATGGAAGGGATATGGGTTTGGGATTCATAAGATAGCAAGTATACAATAAGTGACTGACAAAGTATGCCTTAAAACACACACAGGGGAGTGTATTAATCTAAAGGGGAAGGGGAAACATTACAACATGCTTAACAGAACCACAAGCAGAAGTAGACCAAAAATGAAAGAAGCTGAAACAAATAAGGAAGCATGTTGTTGTTGGAGCTTTAAAATTAAACTAGGACATATCAGTCAAGGAAGCAAAGTGCAGAAAAGTAAAGCGAGTAGAATTCTACAGTCTAGCCTTGGCTTTCAGCCGGCTAGACAAGCAGTAGAAGAAGTAGCAGAGAAAGAAGAGAGAGTTTGAGTGTGTAAGTGTGTGTTTAGAACTAAAATGTTCGTCTCTTTAAAGAAGAGAGGGTAGGGTATTTATAGCTTCAAAAAGTAGTGGAAAATAAGGTATCAAGTAAAGGTTTAACACAAATATAGAAATAATTACAATTAGAATCCCATTAATATAAATACTTTCCTTTAATCAAGGAATTACTGCTCAAACGGATACTAACAGGGATAATTAAGGAAAGAAAATCAATTAGAGAAAGGTTGATTTTGGACCATACAAGGGATAGTAAAAGTATAGAGTAAATAGTTGGGTCTAAGTACAAAATATACTTAATTTTGCGAAAGGATTCAGCAGGGGTAAAACATCACAGCAAAGGAAGGGAATCAATCAATTTAAACTAAACGAGTAAAGCTAGGGGTTTATAAGAAATCCTTGCAATCAAACTGTAACTCGAGGAAATCAAGATTAATCAAGAAGGGGTCATGATTCTGTACTTCGACATATAAATAGAAAAGAATGAGCAGGAGTATCAGACATGCATGGCCAAACATATTGGCAAAAGAAGCAACTAGATAAACATATAGCAGTAAAACGAGTAGGCTAAGGATTCAGTAGTAAGAGAACCTACTCGAAGCATGGTAGTGAACAAAGTCAAGTAGTCACATAGAACCAAAAATGAAGGAAACAGTCTAACACGTAGCAACAAGTAGGGGAAGATCAGACCAATACACCGAAATAAGTAAATGAAGTCTTCAAAAGCTCACAATAACAAGTGAGGAAAATTTTAAGAAATTAGGGTTTTAACAAAAACAGCAGGACCTCAGAATCGGTCAAGACAAACAAAGGAAAGGATTCAACCATAAAGAACTCAATTGAAATAGGCATACATACAAAAGACAGTTTCAGAACCCCGGATAAAACCAAAGTGTTAGGGTTTTAACATGATGAACCAGGTAGAAGAAAAGCATAAACAAATCATTTAAACATAGTAAAATCATAAAACAACACTAAAATCAGAGAAGAGATCCTTTTAAAAGAGGTTAAGAAAACCCTAATCGTTGAAGACGAATAGTCTCTTTGAAAAATCGAAAAACCTTTAAGGAAAACACTTAAGAGGTTCATAACATACACAGATCTAAGACAGGTCTGAAAGAAAAATCGAAAAGCCTTTGAAGTTAGGGTTTCGGAGAACCAGAAAAATGAGAAAGACTTCTAAAAGTTACCGATCTAGCCGGAAAAGTCAAAGATCTGACTCGAACAACCATGGATGGCCGAAAAAAGACCATGGATAGAATTTGAGCAAGGTCTGGACTAGATCTCTTCGAGATCTTTCCACGAAATCACGAAAACAGGCAACCAATAGACATAGGAGGCCGGTACACGTCTCAAACAGCCATGGGAGTCCATGGATTGGGTGAGAATCGAAGGGTATTAGGGTTGATTTGGGTGGCGGCGGCTAGGGTTTAGGTGGGGTTGCAGAGAGAATTGGAGAGGAAGGGGATTCAAGGGCGGCGGGTTGGTGGAAATGAAGTAGGTTAAGGGGGTCGTTTAGGTTTATTTTAGGTAGGTGAAATGGTGGCCGTTGATCTAAATGATCAACGACCTAAATTAAATGGGATAGGTAGGGATCCAGCCTTGGGTTGGGTTTATAGGGTTAGGGTCGGATTTAAATCGAAATTAGGCTAGGGAATTAGGGATTTGATTTGTGCTAGATTTTAAAGCCAATTTTGGCTATAAGTTAAATAGCCATTTTCCCTTTTAATTTTGTAAAAATAATAAATAATTTTTGAAAAATAATTTAAAGGGATAAAAATGATTTATAGAACATAAATAACAATTTGAAAATACATGCTCCAATTTTATGAATATAAACCCTAATTAAACCTTAAAAGGGGCTAATATCGCAATTATATGCAATTTAGCTTTAAAAATGCTATATAAAATTGTAAAAATGTGTAAAAATTACTTTAGTCATATTTTGGCATAAATATAAAAATCCAATAGATGAGTTATCAAAAATAATAATTTTGGAAATAATTATTGGCATTTTATGGATTAAAAAAAGGAAAATAAATCAATCAAAAACCTTTAAAAATTATGAAAAAATAATAAAACACTTGGACATGCTTATATATGCATATATATGCTATTTTGAAGTTATTTCACATATTGAAAAATATATAGGGAAAAATTGGGTATCAACAGCTGCCCTCTTTACCCGGGAAGGATGTAAGAGTTGTTGGGTAAACATATGATGGCCAATTTTGACCGAGCGAAACGGGTTGAAGAGGTTTAGGCTGCACCCTGGCTTCGGAGCTGCCTACATATCCCTGGTTTTACAAGAATCAGGCCGTACGTAGTTCAGGATTCACCTGCGGAGTATGCTGATGAAGATATTTCAAGGACGGACGCAATATCTAGGTCCAGGTGAATGGACGGTTCACGGGAACAGTTAGGTTTGAATGGCTGCGTGAACCGGAGAGGGATCTCTCCTGCTGGGATGGCCGTTGCTCGCCGGTTTACATGCAATCAGAAACAATACAGGCGTATATTGTGCATAAATTTAAACATAATGCAATTCCTGTTGGACCATGAATGTTGTCTTTGGATTGTTAGGATGACGTCCTTAGACCATGATGTCCTGGGCCATGCATCGTATGATAAGGGATTCGCAGGCTATGAAATGATGTTCTCGGGCTATGAGGATGGTGCCTCCGAACCATGACGCCTTTGAATAATGATATGCAAAAGATTGAAAGAGATCCTCAGGCCATGACATGATGTTCTTGGGCTATGAAGATGGTGCCTCCGAACGATGACGCCTTTGGATGAGTTGGCGATATTTCAGCCCATGAAGGATGCAATAGCATGATGCAGACAAGACAAAGCTTAGTCTTGTGAATTGAAGGGCAGAGCTTAGCCTGTAAGAAAGGCGAGATAAATAGAGCTTGGGATAGCGCTGAGTTTCGAAAATAGGAGGCAGAGCTTAGCCTCGGAAGGCAGAATGATAGCCTTATGCAAAGATGCGAATGTAGATAGAGGTAGAGCTTAACATCGGAAGGCAGAATGGTAGCCTTATGAAGATGGGAAGGCAGAATAGTAGCCTTATGTAATGTAAGGATGCAAATGGAGACAACGTTTAGTCTTGGAAGGTAGAATGGTAGCCTTATGCAGATTGGAAGGCAGAATAGTAGCCTTATGCAATGCAAGAATGTAGATGGAGACAACGTTTAGTCTTAGAAGGTAGAATGGTAACCTTATGCAATGCAGATGCAGATGGAGGTAGAGCTTAACCTCGAAAGGCAGAATGGTAGCCTTATGCAGATTGGAAGGCAGAATGGTAGCCTTATGCAAGAAATAAAATAACAAATGATAGTAGAGTTTCCTTAGCTGATAGCAGATTACGGTGTTGTGATTACTGGGAGCATTGTGACATACGGACACACTGGTGTATGCTGATAGCAAATGTTTGCAAGTGCTCTGAGAATCGTTTTCTTGAGCAACGTTTGTTCTATAGGCGTACAGTATGTTTGATGATTTTGCAATCCTAGTGCCTGCATCCACAGAAAAATTGTGAGTTTTGTAAAGGGGAAGGTTAGTTCATATCCCCCACTGGCTTTGCTTGACTCGTTCGACTTTGATCTGGTGACATCGTCTGTACCATTGGGGTAGCGTTGCTAAACAAGGCAGTTTCAATAATAAACATGCATGATTTTGTAAAAGTACGACATAAATTAAAAATAGCTTTTAGATGAACTGACGACTGTGACGTGGTTCGGGACGTTGCAACCTCTCCTGCTACAGAATTTTGAGGATCCTCCTCAAAATTCTGCCTCAATTTGATGGGTTGATGCTTCTGACTGTTGCTCGTGCGGAGATTGGCTGAAATTACTTTGGAATTTTGAGGGTCCTCCTTAAAATTCTTCCCCAGTTTCCAATTGCGGGGGGAAATGAAAATTTTATTGAATTGTGACCGAACCCATAAGGCTGCCTACGTATCCCCTCTTAAACGGGAATCAGGTTAGGCGTAGTTCAATTTACATGATATAAGGAAAGCATAAAGATTACACATAGTAGCGTTTGACCACATCTAAATTGATCGGCTTTGGCCAGACTTCTCTGCCCATTTCTGCAAGTATGAGGGCTCCTCATGTCAGAACTCGATGAACCATGTATGGACCCTGCCAGTTGGGAGAGAACTTCCCTTTGGCTTCATCTTGATACGAAAAAATTTTCTTTAACACCACCTGCCCTAGTGTAAATTGTCTTGGCTTGACTCTCTTGTTGAAGGCTCTGGATATTCAGTTCTGATAGAGTTAACCATGGCTATCTGCGTTCATTCTCTTTCCGTCTATAAGAGCTAGTTGCTTATAATGACTTTTAACCCACTTTGCGTCATCGAGCTCAGTTTCTTATATGATCCTTAGGGAAAGAATTTCTACTTTAGTGGGAATGACAACCTCTGTACCATAAACCAGCATATAGGGGGTTGCCCCGGTTGATGTGCGGACTGTGGTGCGATACCCCAATAGAGAAAATGATAACTTCTCATGCCACTGTTTATGCTTTTCTATCATTTTCCTCAATATCTTCTTGATATTCTTGTTGGTGGCTTCTACAGCTCCATTCATTTGAGGCCTGTAGGCTATGGAATTCTTGTGTCTGATCTTGAAAGTTTCACACATAGCTTTCATCAAGTTGCTGTTGAGTTGGAGCCGTTATCAGTAATGATTGACTCTGAAATCCCGAATAGACAAACAATGCGGTCGCGGACAAAGTCTGCCACGACTTTCTTAGTTACTGCTCTGTAATATGCTGCTTTGACCTATTTGGTGAAATAGTCGATGGCTACTAGGATAAACCTGTGTCCGTTGAAAGCGGCAGACTCGATTGGTCCAATAACGTCCATTCCCTAGGCGGCAAATGGCCATAGTGAGCTTGTTGTGTTGAGCTCGCTCGGAGGTACCTTTATCATGTCTGCATGTATCTGACAACGGTGGCATTTTCAGACATACTAGATCCAGTCCGTTTCCATAGTCATCCAAAAGTAACCAGCCTGGAGTATCTTCTTTACTAAGACAAAACCGTTCATATGTGGACCGCAGGTCCCAACATGAATTTCCTCTAGTAGCTTGGATGCTTCCTTTGCGTCAGCACACCTTAGTAGTCCTAAATCGGGAGTCCTCCTATATATGATTCCTCCGCTGTGAAAGAAGTGTGCATTTATGAGTAGGATTTGCAAGCTCTAGGTACTCCCCTTTTGCCAAATATTCCTTAATATCTTGAAACCAAGGCTTTCCGTCTGCTTCCTCTTCAACATGGGCACAGTAAGCTGGCTGATCATGTATTTTCATTGGAATGGGATCAATGAAATTCTTGTCTGGATGTTGTATCATAGATGACAGTGTAGCCAATGCATTGGCGAACTCATTCTGGACTCTGAAAACATGCTGGAATTCCGTCTTTGTGAACCTCTGTCTCAATTCTTGTACACGATGTAGATACAGGAGTATCTTGGAGTTCTTGGTTGCCCATTCTTCCTGTACCTGATGTATAAGTAAGTCTGAATCTCCAATTACTAGTAGCTCTTGAACGTTCATGTCAATAGCCATTTTGAGCCCTAGGATGCAGGCTTCATACTCGGCCATATTGTTGGTGCACGAGAACCTGAGTTTGGCAGATACCGGATAATGCTGACCGGTCTCAGATACTAGGACTACTCCTCTGCCAACTCCTTTGATATTCGCCGCTCCATTGAAGAACATTCTCCAACCGTCATAGGATTCTGCAATGTCTTCTCCTATGAATGATACCTCTTTATTAGGAAAATACGTTTTCAGGGGTTTGTATCCTCCATCCACGGGGTTTTCGGCAAGGTGGTCTGCCAGTGCCTATCCCTTGACTACTTTCTGAGTTACGTAAACAATGTCGAACTCACTCAATAGGATTTGCCACTTGTCTAGCTTGCCAGTGGTCATGGGCTTCTGAAAGATGTACTTCAAAGGATCCATCCTCGATATGATATATGTAGTATAGGCACAGAAGTAATGTCTCATCTTCTGAGCTACCCAAGTCAAAGCACAATAGGTGCGTTCCAATAGAGAATACCGGGCCTCGTACGAGGTGAACTTCTTACTGAGATAATAAATGGCTTGCTCCTTCCTCCCCGTTTCATCATACTGCCCCAAAATGCAGTCGAAAGCTCCATCCAACAATGCAAGGTAGAGTAGTAAGGGTCTACTTGGCTCGGGCGGGACTAAGACTGGAGGTGTTGATAGGTACTCCTTGATTCTGTCGAAGGCCTTTTGGTAGTCATCAGTCCATTTGGTAGTAGCATCCTTCTTCAATATCTTAAAGATTGGCTCACAGATAACTGTAGACTATGCTATGAATCGGCTGATGTAGTTGAGCCTTCCCAAGAAACTCATCACATCCTTCTTGTTCTTTAGCAGTGGTAGTTCTTGAATGGATTTGACTTTTGATGGATCCAGTTCTATTCCTTGGCGACTCACAATAAACCCAAGCAATTTCCCAGCAGGAACCCCAAATGCGCACTTTGCGGGGTTTAGTTTCAGGTTGTACCTCCGTAGTCTATTGAAGAACTTCTTCAGGTCTTCCATGTGGTTAGTGGCCTTCTTGGATTTGATAATAACATCATCCACATATACCTCTATCTCTTTGTGTATCATATCATGGAAAATGGTGGTCATGGCCCTCATGTAGGTGGCCCCTGCATTCTTCAGGCCGAACAACATCATCTTGTAACAGTACATTCCCCACGGCGTAATGAAAGCCATTTTCTCAGCATCTTCTTCATCCATCCAGATCTGATGATAACCAGCGAAACAATCTACAAATGACTGTAGCTCATGCTTGATGCAATTGTCAATCAGGATGTGTATGTTCGGCACAGGGAAGTTGTCTTTCGGACTGGCCCGGTTGAGATCCCGGTAGTCGGCACAGACTCTGACCTTCCCATCCTTCTTTGACACTGGCACAATATTGGCTAACCATGTCGGGTACTCTACTACCATGAGAACCTTAGCTTTGACCTGCTTGGTAACTTCTTCTTTGATTTTCAGACTCATATCAGGTTTGAACTTTCTGAGCTTTTGCTTTACCGATGGACACGTCAGATCGGTAGGCAGTTTGTGAGCCACAATAGACGTACTCAAACCAGTCATGTCATCATACGACCAGGCTAATATGTCCTCATATTCCTTTAGAAATTCTGTGTATTTTTTCTTTTCCGATGGCGATAGGTGAACGCTGATTCGTATTTCCTTGACGTTTTCTGCATCTCCTAGGTTGACAATTTCGGTCTCGTCCAGGTTGGACTTAGGTCTGTTCTCAAAGTTCTCAACTTCTTTGACAATCTCGTCAGGAATGTCATCTTCCTCTGAATCAATGTCCGTTTGTTGCGTTGTCTCGTTGCATGTCACAGTCATTGGTTCATCAAGATAAGTAATAGTAATGCTGTATTGGTGAATTAAAGAGAGAAAATGATAGCAATAAATATTAATTCATAAGAAAAATCAAAAATGCTTTTGATAAATGGAATAACTATTTTGAACATTGAATATCTTATTGCGGGAATTGAAAATGCGAAAAGAAAATCATTTAGTAAATAAAATAGTGAATGATGCTTGTTTTAGCCTTGCTACCCCGAAGCTCGTCGGACTTTGGTTGTCCTGATGGTCCAATTATTGAGATGTGCACCTCTGCTCACAGCCTGTATGGAAGGGCCTTCCTCCCCCTCCTCCTCGAGAATAACACAACAGTCTATATCATTATCCTCCAGAAATAGGTTCTTCACCACTGCAAGTGCTTCCTCTTCGTCTGAACCATAAATAATGTTGGCTTGTTGGAAGGTCTGCTCTAGATGTGGTATTGGCTGCTCTAGTGGATAGTAAGGACCGCACCATGGTGGCGACCAGTTATTGAATTCTTCCCAGGTGTAATCATATCCCAGACCAAAAGTAGTGCCATGTTTCTTGAGTTTTATGGGTTTAGAGATTTCTTGGAGGTTCTTTCCGAGCCCCTTTCCAGGTTCGTACCCACTCCAATTCAGTATACTCTTGATTTTACTATCTCACCATTTGTCTTTGTCGATAGATTGACCCGCTCAATATGGTGGTAAGTCTCCCCACCTAGTTTCCTTCTTCCCTCGATCGCCGAAATGGTCTGACGACTGTATATAGGGTTGCTACCATCGCCGTGAATGATCACCTCATGGTGATTCCATTCAAACTTTACTGCCTGATGCATTGTTGATGCTACGGCCCCAGCAACATGAATCCATGGTCGTCCCAGCAGCAAGTTGTAAGACACTGGTACATCTATCACTTGGAAATCAACCTCGAGCCAGGTCGGTCCCATCTACAAACAAAGAATAATCTCACCAATGGTGGACCTCTGAGAACCATCGAAAGCTTTCACATTGATCGCTCCATCCTTTATCTCATGCAGCCCTTTACCCAACTTCTTGAGTGTTACCAATAGACAAATGTTAAGACTGGAACCTCCATCAATCAGGATTCTAGTGATGAAATAATCTTTGCATTTCACGGTGATGTGCAGTGCCTTGTTGTTCCCCAGCCCTTTAGGTGGCAGCTTGTCCTCATGAAAGGTGATCTTGTGGCTTTCCAACACTTGTCCTACCATATTAGCCACTTCCTCGCTAATGATGTTACTTGGTACGTATGCCTCACTTAGCACCTTTAATAGAGCATTCTTGTGTGCCTTAGAATTTTGCAGCAAAGAAAGAATGGAGATTTGTGCTGGCGTTTTGTTTAACCAGTCGATGGCCGAATATTCCTTGGCTTGTATCTTCCTTGAAAGGTTGTCTAGACCTGTCTCAATGAGGGGCAGCTGATTAGAGTCCTGCTTGCTTGATTCAGCTAGGTGTTCAGAGGTATAGACTCTACTAGTTCTTGTCATACCCTGTGCTGCAATGGTTTCTTCAAACCTGACCTTGCCTTTCCTTCTTGCCTCGGCTGTGTAGTCCCAGGGTACAACATTTGTATAGAATGGTGTCATCGTTGACATCACCACTGGGATCAGCACGACTATCCTTACTCCAAACGGAATATGTGCCTTGGGTGGCAAAACTGCAACCTCAGATTGTGCGGGTGCATTTGCTGGAGACAGGAATTCAACCTCAATTGGTGCTGGTGTCTTTGCGGATGATGTTGCTTCAAACTCAAGTGGTACAGACATATTCACCTCAGCATCCTCAAATGGTTGAATTTGGACTATGATTGGATTGAGAGTAATTGTTGGTTTCTTTGGGTCATCGTCTTCTGCGATCAACCCGATTGATCCTTCGGGATTCCAGTCATCTTCTATTTCAATCATGTGGATACCTCCACCCTTATGGTTTAGCAGAGGATTGTTGCAGACGTTTGGAGCCGGTTCCTTTGCCACAATGATCTTGTTATCAATCAAGGACTATATGTTGTCTTTTAATTAGCAACATTCATCGATGGTGTGCCCTTTCATGCCGGAGTGGTATGCACAGGACTTTTTCCGTTTAACCCACTAAGAAGGATTCTCAGGGCTTGTAGCATGGATGAGGGTAACATAACCAGCAGCTTTGAGTCTCTCATACAGTTGGCCGATGGGTTCAGCGATGGCTGTATATTGTTTTGGAGGTCTACGATCAAAATTAGGTCGAGGTCTAGGGAAATTTTGGCGTGTAGGGGGTGATTGATAATGGGATGGTTGAGAGTTATAGGTTTGGTAGACATGAGCGGGTTGGGAGTATCTGGATGAAGTAGGTTGATATGTAGGAGGTGGAGGTGATTGATAAGTTAGTGGCGGAGCTTGGTATGAGGGTGATGGTGCTTGGTAATTCGGAGTTAGCTGGTATGTGAGTGGAGGTGTTGGGTAAGTTTGGTATTTGAAGGGAGATTTGGTCCTTTGTGCGACCATCACGGCCCCTACGTCCCTTTTCTTGGACACACCACCGGGCTGTAAAGCATTATTTGTAGCTTGCAAGGCCTCGAAGTTTGTGACCATACCACTTTTGATACCTTCTTCAATCCTCTCACCTAATTTGATAATGTCGGAGAACTTGTGGTTCTCAATCACCATCATCTGTTCATAGTACTGTGGGTCCTGAGCCCGGACAAAGAACTTGTTCATCTGTTCCTCTTCTAAGGCATGTCTGACCTTGGTAGCTTCAGAACTCCAGCGAGTAGCATACTCGCGAAATGTCTTCGTGGGCTTATTGTTCAAATTTTGTATATAGAACACGTCTGGTGAATTCTTTGTATTAAACTTGAATCTATCCATAAAGTCATACGCCTTGCCTACCCAGCTTGACCACTTCTTGGGATCTTGGCTGATGTACAAAAATAATGCATCTCCTTTCAAACTCCTCATGGACAGCTTCATGCGAATTCTCTTGTCTTTCCCTACTCCAACCATCTTGTCACAGTATGTCCTTAGATGGACCCTTGGATCACCCGTACCATCAAACATTTTGAACTTAGGAAGTTTGTACCCCTCGGGCAGTTCAACATCAGGCTGTATGTAAAGATCCTCATAGTTCAGCCTTTCGATTCCTTTGCTTCCCTCAACGCCTTGAATCCGGCTAGTCAATTTCTTAAGTTCCTCAACGAGGTTCCTGATAAGAAGATCCTTTTCATCAGACTCAGGTGTGCTTGAGATAGGTTGGGTGGAGTGTGGCATGGTCTCCACGTAGATATGGGTGTTATGGTGGCCTGGTGTGTAGGTTTGGAAGTGGTCGTTTGTGGAGTTTTCGGGTTCTGGGATGAGTAGCGGAGTGTTGTTTGGGGTATGGCAGGTGTTGCATTGATTCTTTGGTGGAGCAACGTGATGGTGATGAGCGGGATGATTCTATTGTTTTGGGATATTTTGAGAAGGTATAGGATTTTGAGTGTTGGGGAAGTTGATATCTGGGGTGTTGAGGGAAAATGAAAGGTTTGCCAGATTCCGAACCTGATCGAGCTCTTCCTGGAATTTTATCAGTTTTTGTTCAAGTTGTGATACATTCTCGTTAGAAACCTGAATATCTTGGCCATCAGTGGCCTCAACCCGTTCAATAGTGTTCTCCTTCCTGATGTTGTTCAAATCTTCCATTTTGCCTTTGTTCTTGCCTTTAATGGGACTGAGAGGAGTGGGTGGAGGGCCCCTGGAGCTTGTGAAATACGATGATGATGCCAACATGCACGAACTAACCTTTGGGGAGGGAAATAATAAAACAAAAACAAAAATAAAAACAAAAAGGTAATCAAGTCAGTGACGATTATAAAAAGTATTGTAATATTTAAACATATAGTGCAAGAATGTAAAAGGTGTCCTAATTTGGGAAACCTCTTTGTGCCCGAGGTAGGCCTAGCGACAAATTGATTTGGAGAACTTAGAATGCTAAATGCCTCATTTTATTGATAAAAAAAACAGACGAATCCCAAATCGACACTAACTAAGCAGGAAATAAAAGTCACTAATGGCCATTGGCCTTATTACATTTATAAAGCGAAAAAGATAAACTCCTATCTACTTGGTCCCAGAAGGACCTTCCCCAGATTCGGCATCCTTGGCTCCAGCAAACAGCTTCCCTAGCTCGCGAAATCCCAGCAACAGGTATGTTCTGGCCAGATGTCTGCCTTCGGTCCCTTCACCATTTTGACAATCTTCAACCCTTTTGAGAAACTTTCTCTCCAATTCTACTATGCCTCACTCTAAGTATCCTAGCCTCTTGTTGGCACTGATAGCCATGTCTTTCCATTCCTCAATCAGCTTCTGATTGGACTCTTGTATCTCGCGGCGTTCGCTCTCACATTCACGGATATTTTTGCGCAGCTGGTTGTACTTGACTTGCGCCTCGACCCTTTTATCTATATTTCTGTGACCTCGAACGAATCATGGTTGGCCCAGACCATCATGATTGTCTTCCAACCAACCTGAATAGAAAGGAGTACAACCAGTATGATATCTGTCTGGCTCGATGGTGTCTTTCCCCATTACGATTTTGCAGTGCCACATATGCTGGGCTTGGCACTTGTAGGGACTATCATCATTTTGGAAGTCGGCTCGGAAATGGCTTATCTTGTCGACCCTGGGTGTTGATACCCAATTTTTCCCTATATATTCTTATATGCAAAATACTTTCAAAATTGCATATGTATGCATATATAAGTATTTACAAATATTTTTATTATTTTTCCTTAATTTTAAAGGCTTTTAAAATCAATTTTATTGCCTTATTTATCAAGAAAAATCCAATAAGTGTCAAAAATTATCATTTTGGTGATTCACTTGTTGAATTCTCATATTTATGCTAAACTGTAACCCAGATAATTTTTGCATGTTTTTACAAATTTATTTAGTATTTTAAAGCTCAACTGCATGTAATTGCAATATCAACCTCATTTATGATTTGATTGCATTTATATTTATAAAAATTAAGTCTAGTATTTTTAAATTGATAATTATATGTTATAAATCATTTTAGTACTTTCAATTTATTTCCAGATTTTAATTTGCTATTTTTTATAAAATAAATGGGAAAAAGTGGCTATTTAAAATCTAGCCAGATTTCATTTCAATTTCAGCCTAATTTGCACCCCTAATCCAACCTAATTTCAATTTCAAATAACCCAGCCCAATTCCTAAATTACCCAACCCACGGCCCATTAAAACGATCCGACCGGCCCTCCGTTTAATCTAGGTCGTTGATCAAAATGATCAACGACCACATTTCAACCTTACCATTTTTAATTACCCATTACCCCTAAACTTAAATCATTTTCCACCTACCAGCTGCCTCTAAACCCCCCATTCTCTCAAACTCTTTCGAAGCTTCTCAAACCCTAGCCGCCTCCCACCACTTCCACCCTAAAGCCACCGGAATCCATGGCTTCCAAGGCCATTAGAATCCTACACCGGCCTCCTACGACTCCTACACGCCTGGTTTTTGAAGATTCATGGCCTGACCAAACTTCGTTTGATTCAAGTTCTACGACCATCTCTGGCTTTGCTCTGGCGTACTATGGTTGTTCTAGCCTGACCTCGACTTCTCCTGCTTAGATCGGTGACTTTTCCAAGCCTTTCTCACTACTGGGGTTCTTCTGAAACATTAAACCTTCGAGTTCCGATTCCTTTAGATCCGTTGTGTATCTATGCTTTCCCTATGCTTTTAAACGATTTTTCTGGCTTTTCTTTCAAAAAAATACTTTCAAAACTATTTCTTTTCCAATCTAGGGTTTTCTGAAAAGTATTTAAATGTTTCTCTGACTTTCTTTTTCTTTTTGTGTATCTGCCTATACTGTGTTCTTATATTTTCTTCATCTGTGTTCTTGTATGCTTCTTCTACGATGTTCTCCTATACTGTGTTCTTGTGTTTTCCTATACTGTGTTCTTATATTTTCTTCTACTATGTTCTCATATTTTCTTCTATCATGTTCTTGTATGCTTCTTCTACGGTGTTTTCCTATATTGTGTTCTTATGTGTTTCTCCTACCGTATCTTCATTTACTATGTTCTTAAGTGTTTCTTATTAAGTTCCATCTACTGAGCTTTGTTTAAGTTTTTTCTAAAACTTCTTAGCATGCTTCTTCTACTGTTCTTATCAATTTTTCCCATTATGTTTTGTATTAGCTTATCCTACTCTATTTTCTTTGAATTCTTCTTCTATGCTCTGCATGTTACTTTTCTATCATGTTTCTCACGAGTTTCAGTTGCTGAGAGGAACATGGTAGAGGTTTCAGTTCTTTCTGAGACCTCTGAACCTATTTTGAATCTCTGAAATTAGTTTCAAAACATTTGTTCTTCATATGATTCCAGCTCTTGCTAAACTCTGCTGCACTAGATCTTCTACTGATTTTACAATGACACCACAGTCTTTTTCATGCTTAACATGTTCGTATGCTCCTTATATATGATGAATTTCCCTCTAAAATGATTTTCAAATTTGCAATTAGTTCAGACTTCCTTTTGAATAGGACTAATTGATTTTCCTTCCTTGTTTGCTGATTTTCCTCATGACTCGACTTAATTTTAAAACCCTTCTCAGCTTTTATGACTTGGTTCATTCATGGATCAGTAATTACAAGATCCCTAACCATTGATTTACTGGCTACTAATTGATTTTCTTACCTTATTTATACAACAATGTACTTCAAAATCCTGTCCTTAAATAACCTTTTATGTATTTGCCCCTAATTGCATGCTTTGCACAAAGTGCTTATTCAATTTCTTTCCTTAAATAATTTTTGAATTCCCTAATTAAGGGAAGTCTTGTGTAATTTTTTCTTAATTGACAATCAGTTCCTTAACTGTTTTCTTACCTTATTTCTGCTTGATTTTCACACTATAAATGCACAACTCTTTCACAAACTCATCATCAATTCACAGTCTTTCTGAACTCACACTTATACACAATAGTATCTTCTCTTCTTGTCTACACTGTGGCCTATCTACAAGACCTACTACTTTCCTCAATTTGTCTCTTTAGAGCTGGTATGTCCGGATTTAATTTTTAGCACTACAACAATGTGTATTTACTGCTTTGTGTCCATGTCTACTTGTTGTTTCTGTATATCTCAACACTTAAAGTGGCGCGCTGATTTCCTTCTGTTTGTTTTGTTATGAATCCCATTCCCCTATACCCTTATGTGTTTTGAGTTATGGCTTAAGGCAGGGCAATGTAAGTCGTTGTCCATGAGTTAAGTTTGATCCATTGGGGTCCTACCCTCTAAAAATGTTCTAACAGGCTTATGGGTGTGCCAGTATCTCCCATTGTTGGGTATGCCCACCAGCCTGCTTTTGCCTCTTTCAAACCTCCCTATTCCCCTATACCCCCATGTGTACTGATTTAAGCTGTTTCCCTTTCCCCTTTTTCCCTTTCAGCATTCTATTTCTGCACTTGCACTCTCTCTTAGTCTCTAAGTTATGCCCCCCTCTTGTGAGCCTTGCCTTGGGACCTTGAGTTCCCTCTGAACTTGGACACTTGAGGGCTGACCCTTCCACATTGCACTATGTCTTAATCTGGTGATACATTTGGGTGTAAGCACAGCCCGGAGTTCATATGAGACTCTTAGGGAACTTTGACACATCCAAATAGGAGAAAGGCTTTGGAACATGATCTCTTGGAGTTGGTTTACTTTATATTTCAGACAGGAAGTCTGAATCAGTCTCTCCTTGGTTGTACTTTTTAATTTCTGATGTATTTTCTTTACTTTACTTTATTCTGGCCTTTAATATCTTTGTAATAAACTCTTGGGGATAACTCGTGAAAAAGGGAAGGATAACTATGTATGCAAAGGGGTAGTCATCCTGCCTATAGGTTTCTCAATTTCCGCATTCTCTCATGTAGACATCCTGCCTATAGGTTTCTAAATTTCTGCATTCTCTCATGTAGACATCCTGCCTATAGGTTTCTAAATTTCTACATTCTCTCATGTAGATATCCTACCTATAGGTTTCTAAATTTTTGCATTCTCTCATGTAGACATCCTGCCTATAGATTTCTAAATTTCTGTATTCTCTCATGTAGACATCCTGCCTATAGGTTTCTAAATTTTTGCATTCTCTCATATAGATATCCCGCCTATAGGTTTCTAAATTTTTGCATTCTCTCATCTAGATACCATGTCCACAATTACCCAAAATCTTAATTCTGCATATACATATAGAAAATATGCCTATAAGTCTTTCTGAATCTTGCATATCCATTCTTCATTAAGCAATCATGTTCATAGGTCTTAAATAACCAACTGCAATAAGATATCATGTTCATAGGCTTTAAACGAAATTCAGCATCTAGATGCCATGCCTATAGGATTTCTGCATTTTTTTACTATGTTTATAAAAGTGTCCATAATTGACAACACATAGAAAGCATGCCTATAGGAGCTTTAATCGAATCTGAACCGCTTCACTCGCTTATAAGTCTAAAACCAGTAACAGTGACACATGCTCTTTTGCTAAAACTCGCCTTTCTTTAATAACAGACGATTTTTCTTAAATCAGTATATATTCATGTTTACTTCATTGTTTCTAGAATCAATAGATATCATGCCTATAGGTTCTTCGTCTAACACTTAGGCAAGCCATAGGGTAAAAGTTTATTAGCTGAATCAGATTTTATATGCTACAACCAGTAGGCAAGCCTGATTCGGGCTTCTTATCTGAACTATGTAATAAATCAGTCTGCCTCAACCTTTTAAGTTTTAACCAGACCCTAAACAGTTCATGCAAGTCATGCTACATTTTGTGCTTTCTTTGGTTTAAAGGAGGTCTGTTTGAGCCCTTTTGTTTGTTTATATGCTTCCCCAAACTTGGTATATGTGTTTTGTTTGTCGCCTTAGTATTTTACCTTTTGAAACCACAAATAAGCCCAATACCTCCTCCATTTAGGATTAGTTGTCCCAAGTGCTTCCGGGGCTGATAGGATTGGGGCGGGTAATAGCATGCAATAAGTAAACGAGACCATTCCACGCTTTAATACCTTAACGGGGTGGGAAAGGGTAGATATGGATATGATGACCACGTGATAACATCACGTGTAGCCCCTCACTTAGAAGTGATTACCGGATGTTGTGTGGGGTGATCCATATTATTAACAAACCTAGGACTCCCCCTTCCCTTTGTTTTCTTTGTTTCTTTTAAATCTTTTAAAAGCATTTCTTTTAAGGAAAGCAACTCTTTTTAGTTCCTTTTTCTTATTTTTGTTTATTTGTAACCATTACGTGAAAATCCCCTCTTATTTGAAGCCTTTATTTGCCTATGTGTTATTTGCACTGAAGTCACAACAATAATTTGGCCGAGAACCACACTAGTGGATCCTAAGGAGTGCCTAACACCTTCCCCTTGGGATAATTTCAAGCCCTTACCCAATCTCTGGTTACTCAAAACAAACCCCTCCTAGTGTCCTAATGCACTTTAATCATTAAGTGGCGACTCTTCAATTCAAAACCCAATTCCTTGTCCTCCCAAATGTCATAAACCCGATTTCGTGAGGATAAAGGGGGCGCGATAGCATGACGACTCTGTTGGGGATTTTCTTTTAAGCTTTTACCATTTCAAGCTATTACTGTGACTTTACATTTCTTATGTACCTTTATTTGTTTAAGGCCTTTAAGCATTTAATTCCCTCTCCTACTACAAAAACTGACTTGTCTCTTGTTTCTTTCCCTTATTTCTTTACTGCTTTCCTTTACTGCACTCCTTTATTACCGTTTTAAATTATTGTAATTATTACTTTGTGCAAATACGTGACAACTTGTTTTAATTATTGCATAAGCATGTTTTCAACATCATATTCCACTCGTGCCAAACAAAATGCCATAGCAACACTTATAATGAGTGGTTGCGCTCTTCCTATATTATCACCCCTAAATCCGAAAAAGGCGTATTTGCGGTAAAACCAGTCGATCAATGGTGTAGTCGACGGTTCCGTGCCTTTCCCCCTTGAGTTGTCCGCCCAAGGGTACCAGTCTAAAACCCTAATAGAAACCTTACTCTATTTAATTGTGCATGCATCATGGTCAAACCCAGCCGAGTCAGTTATGTTGTCCGCATAATGACTCTTTAAGATAGCCTTGTCCAAAGTCTACAAGGTTTTCCCAAAACCCAAACGGACACTACCACGTTCTGTGCATTTATTTGGATAACTAAATGTCTTATGCCAATTATTGGTATTTAATAATCGAGTCTGGTGGTGGTAAGGGCCTAACCCTTTTGTCTTGCAGAAACTTGAGGCACGAAGTCCCCAGATTCGGCATGGTCACTAACAACCACCCAAGGTTGCTAAGCTGGTAGGATGATCTTCATTCTAGTGATCAGACTCTTGTCCGGAAATACCTAGGAAATCTACCTTCCCTCCTGGTGGTCCAACCCAACAACAAAATCATAGAAGCTGCTACTCTATTCTAGGATTGTGATAGGTCCGTGTTTCATTTCGGGGAGATTGAGATGACACCCCTGCTAGAGGAAATATGAGGACTGGCTGGTATACCATGGGAGACTCCGGGTTTGTTAATGCCGAAAAATCGCAAGGGTAGAGGTTTTCTCAAAATGATGGGCCTAAAGAAGAATCCAGACTCGACATGTTTGAAAGAGTCCTACATTCCCTTTGATTATTTGTATGAGAGGTACGGTCACTGATAATAGGCGAAATCTAGGTGATTTAGCTATTGTTTATGCGTCTGCTTGATTATATTCCGATGACATATTATGGTTAATTGATGAAAAATAGGCATTAATTGTGATATGTATACATTGCAGGATGAGGAGCCTAAATGATGCTTTCAAGAGGAGATTGGAATGATTTATGAGCAAGAACAACCCCTAGGAGTCGAGTGTGCGCAAGGACGAGACGGAAAAATGGACAAAATCGAGCTACTGAAGTGCGCTAAGTATTGCGCTAACTTTCAAACTTTGCGCAATAGTTCGCGAGCTTTTCTGCCTGGAATCCAGAAGAAGTGCGCTAAGTATTGCGCTAACTTTCAAACTTCGCGCAATAGTTCGCGAGCTTTTCTGCCGGGAATCCAGAAGAAGCGCACGAAGTATCGCGCGAACTACATACATCGCACACTTGTTCGCGGGTTTCCGATCCGGAGAAACGTTATTTAGGGGTAAAATTGGAATTCCTTCTTAATCCAACTCAATTTACATAAAGCAAAAACTCCATTATTGGAGAGACCAGATTTTGAGGGAGAAAAAGCCATAGAAGAAAGAGGAACTCATCTTGGAGCTAAGAAAGGAGAAGAAGAACAACATCTTGGAGCAAGGATTCAAAGAGTTCTTCTAAACTTTCTTCTATTTGTTTGTTTATATTATGTTTAAAACTTTTATTGTTGATTTTTGTATGATTATGAGTAGCTAAAAACTCTAGTATTCTTGGGTCATGGATGTTAGGTAATTATGTTATTTGAAGCTTAGATTGAAGATCTTGAATTTATTGCTATGGGTTGTTTATTTGATTCTGCTTCTAATTATTTTACTGCGTAGCTAACAGTGAAATATTATTTATAAGTCTTGAATTAAACTTGACAAAGGAAATTTTTGGTTGCATATAGAATCAAATAGAACAAGTTTTGAATCTCGGGCATCGGGTGAAGAATTCGCAATTAAGATAGATATATACTTAATTGCCTTGTTTGGTTAAAAAAATAGGAGTTGTAAACACATTTTTGTTAATATTAATACCATAGACATATAGGTATTAGTTTAACTTGAATAGATGCATAAGAACTCGAAAGATTCTTATGAATATTATTAACCCTATAATCAATAACCCGGATAATTCAATAAATCCATTTTAAGCTAAAATAGTAGCATAATTTCTAGCAAGTCCATGACCCAGGAATATATTTATCCAACTTGTTATAAACATATTGTGAAATTGGTGTAGTAATTTTGTGTTGAATTATTGTGCAATTACTAAATAAATTGTAAATTGGTTCTTCATATATTTTGTGATAATTTATCTTAAATTGATAATTGTTTGAGTTTACATCAGTTGATAAGTTGATCACAATTCCTCGTGGGAACGATACTTTACTTACTACTATATTACTTGTCGACCGCGTACACTTGCGTGAGTGTTTTGTTCGCAACAAGTTTTTGGCGCCGCTGCCGAGGAATTAGACATTAACTATTCTTCTGGATTAGACTTTTATTATTATCTTTACAAGTTTATTTTCTTTTCTTTTTGTAAATATGTTATTTTTATAACTATTTGATTTTTCTCTTAGTATGTTTCTAGTTATCTCAGGATGACATCTGAGGATGAAATATACAGTGGTAAGGTTAATGATGAAGACGCTTGGTTAATCAAAGATTTTTATGGCCCGTATTTTTTTGCTAGTCATGACCTCACCTCTTGGACATCTGAGTTTGAATATGGGAGTAAGGGTTGGTATTGGGACGGATATTCTAGATTAGTGGATTCTGCGAAACGACGTTGTTTACTAACAACGGTGATGAAAGATTGGTCTAAGGAGAGAGATGAATTTGCCCAAAAAAGTGATAATTTTGGCTTGGTTGTGCATAACTTGGATTTAGATTTGAGGGCAAAGGTTGATGCGTGTAACGCCCAACAATTTAATGATGAGTTATATGAAGCTGAAAAAAATCTTCTAGACCAAATAGAGGAGCTAAAACAAGAATACCAATCATTAGATCATATTTTTCTTGAGGATGTCCATGTTAAGAAGAGTTCTCTAGAGTCATGTGAGGGAGTAGATAACATTACTTTAGAAGAATTGAGTGTTTGTATAAATGAGGATGTAAATAGTAGTAAAATTCATGAGTTATGGCGCATTAGACCTCATTCCAATCATTTTTCCACATTGTGTTTAGATAGTAAGATAGTAATCGAGCCACTTGACCCTATGTGGAAGTCAAAGAGTGAGGATGAAAGTGTCTATATTCTTGAATTTATTGTGCCAAAAAGCAAAAATTACATTCCTCATCCAAAGGCCGAGAAGTGTCGAGTGAAAAATTTATTACTTGGCCTGGTTGTCTTTGTAGCCCCACCAAAGAAGCATAGCGACAGACTTGATGCCTTTTTAGGGGTACAATTCATAAGTTCAAGGTGGAAGCAAAAAGTGGTTCACATTGTATATTGTCTATGTAGGATTTGTATATACGCCTGTGTAGTATATTTTGTATAATAATTTTGAATTTTGTAAAATAGACTAATTTCTTTTATTTTTATTTTATTTTTGTTTATTTTAGTTTTCTACCTTTGTAGCATTTGTTGTAGGATTATGAGCATAGAAGAAAAGCCACTGAAAGTGTGCAAATGCGAGCCAGCTGGTTGGAACTAGTGTGAGGTACCCGCACAAAGGACCATCCTTGGGAGAAGTCTGAGTACCCCGTGAGCTGCCAGTGCTTCGGTCTTTGGCCTTTCAGGGAGTTTCTTGTCCACCCTTGTTATTTTTTTGCTTTTATTTGTGCATTGGGGACATTGCACTCTTTTAAGTGTGGGGTGGGAAAATTCCTTTGGATAGTTAGCTTTTTAGTATTTTAGCTTCTTATTTCTTTTCTACGTAGTTGTGTAGTATTTTAGAAGATTAATATTTTTTTTTTTGAAAAAAAATGGTAGAAAAATTAGACTTTTCCCTATGACGGATCTTTCAGACGAATTTTCTTGAGGGAAGTGAGTCTAAAGAAAACGACAAAAAGATTTTTTTTATATATATTTTTTCTTAGGTAGTGTAGCAATTCCCCCTTGGTTTTTCTTTAAGTCGCGGTTCTTTTCCAAGGGTTTATCTTGAACCGCGCATAGGTAGTTTTTAATTTCTTTTTTTATATTTTTATTTGTAGACTAAAATAAGGAGTTATAAGCTATAGAAAAGTGAACCCATAGTGTTGACACACCTGAACACAATAGACCCTAGAGTGTAACGCTTAGTCTTAATTGTTGAATCTCATGGAAAGTGCCTTAAATTGTATGTTTGTTACTGAATTGAATGCTCGTAATGGAGTGTCTTGATGAGCCGATCTGGAATGAGTCATATGCCATGTGTGGTGAGTATTTGTGTAGTGCATGTATTGTACTTGTGTCTAGAACTTGCCCGGTATGCGAGTTGAAGCGAAATTTGAGGTGATGCTCGGTTTGAAAAATGATGTTAGGCTTTCTTTGACCTTTTTGAGCTTAATTTCTTATTACAAATAAAATTTGTCCCTAGCTAACCCTTTTGAGCCTTCAGACTTTTTGTTTGGAACCCGCATTACAAGCCTATACCCTTTTGTTCTTAATTGACATTGTTTTGATCCTTTTACCTCTTAAAGCACTTTAATTGTGAGAAGAGCGCTAAAAGAAGTAAGAAGGAAATAAATGTGGGGTGGCTTTTGAGTGGAACCAATAAAAAGATGAAAGGTGCACTTATGTTGTAAACGAATACACCACTAGCAGAAATTGAGTGAAAAAAAAAGAAAAAAAGAAGAAAAAAAGAAGAAGAGATGACTACATTGTGTTTTGCTCTAGCTAGTGGGAATGAATTAATAGAGTGCTTAAAGAAGAAGGGCGTATTTGTGGGATGATATTGTATATGAATGAGAAGTAGGTTGAAGAATTTGCGCTGTAAATTGCTCGTGTGATGTGTTAAAGTGCTTAGGGGTTGAGTCACTATTCCTAAATACATCCTACCCATCCCTCAGCCCACATTACAACCATGAAAAAGTCCTAATTGATTTTGGATCGAGCTAACCTACCTTAGTAGAGATTTACATTAAGGGCAAGCTTATGGTACCAATTGCATGCATGTGACCTCTTTTGTGAGAGTGAGTGATTTCCTTGATATATGTGAATATATGAATTGAATGTGGTGGATTGAACTCAGTTTTTGTTGATGTAATTGTGAGGGCATATGAATCGTGATGGAGAAGCAAGTCTTGATTTCTGTGTAGAGTACTTTGAGGAAGTGTGAATATTGCATGGCACTTGAGAGTTGGCTTTGAGGCTAGGATTGTTCACTGCTAGGCGTAATACATGTACATTGTTCTAGGTGTAATGCGTTAAGGGAAATGGTTGAGCGAAGGATTCTCTAGAGAATATAGTTGATTGCTCGAGGACTAGCAATGAATTAAGTGTGGGGTGTTGATAATAGGCGAAATCTAGGTGATTTAGCTATTGTTTATGCGTCTGCTTGATTATATTCCGATGACATATTATGGTTAATTGATGAAAAATAGGCTCTAATTGTGATATTTATACATTTGCAGGATGAGGAGCCTAAATGATGCTTTCAAGAGGAGATTGGAATGATTTATGAGCAAGAACAACCCCTAGAAGTCGAGTGTGCGCAAGGACGAGACGGAAAAATGGACAAAATCGAGCTACTGAAGTGCGCTAAGTATTGCGCTAACTTTCAAACTTCACGCAATAGTTCGTGAACTTTTCTGCCTAGAATCCAGAAGAAGTGCGCTAAGTATTGCGCTAACTTTCAAACTTCGCGCAATAGTTCGCGAGCTTTTCTGCCTGGAATCCAGAAGAAGCGCACGAAGTATCGCGCGAACTACATACATCGCGCACTTGTTCGCGCGTTTCCGATCCGGAGAAACGTTATTTAGGGGTAAAATTGGAATTCCTTCTTAATCCCACTCAATTTACATAAAGCAAAAACTCCATTATTGGAGAGACCAGATTTTGAGGGAGAAAAAGCCATAGAAGAAGGAGGAGCTCATCTTGGAGCTAAGAAAGGAGAAGAAGAACAACATCTTGGAGAAAGGATTCAAAGAGTTCTTCTAAACTTTCTTCTATTTGTTTGTTTATATTATGTTTAAAACTTTTATAGTTGATTTTTGTATGATTATGAGTAGCTAAAAACTCTAGTATTCTTGGGTCATGGATGTTAGATAATTATGTTATTTGAAGCTTAGATTGAAGATCTTGAATTTATTGTTATGAGTTGTTTATTTGATTCTGCTTTTAATTATTTTACTACGTAGCTAACAGTGAAATATTATTTACGAATCTTGAATTAAACTTGACAAAGGAAATTCTTGGTTGCATATAGAATCAAATAGAACAAGTTTTGAATCTCGGGCATCGGGTGAAGAATTCACAATTAAGATATACATATACTTAATTGCCTTGTTTGGTTAAAAAAATAGGAGTTGTAAACGCATTTTTGTTAATATTAATACCATAGACATATAGGTATTAGTTTAACTTGAATAGATGCATAAGAACTCGAAAGATTCTTATGAATATTATTAACCCTATAATCAATAACCCGGATAATTCAATAAATCCATTTTAAGCTAAAATAGTAGCATAATTTCTAGCAAGTTCATGACCCGGGAATATATTTATCCAACTTGTTATAAACATATTGTGAAATTGGTGTAGTAATTTTGTGTTGAATTATTGTGCAATTACTAAGTAAATTGTAAATTGATTCTTTATATATTTTGTGATAATTTAGCTTGAATTGATAATTGTTTGAGTTTACATCAGTCGATAAGTTGATCACAATTCCTCGTGGGAACGATAATTTACTTACTACTATATTACTTGTCGATCGCGTACACTTGCGTGAGTGTTTTGGTCGCAACAGTCACAGAAAATCCTACCGTACTTATCCAGATGAGTTCGCCTTACATCATTGGGGCATATTTACCGAAGGGTCTTTGTCTTCATGTTCTGCTTCTTGGAGACGATAGTGTTTCCAATAAAGAAAGCAAGGATCCACACCAGGCTAGCCATGGTCACCAAAAATTTGATGGAGGGAATTGGTGGACAACAAGGAGCCCAACATTTCAAGGGTTGCAATTTGCTACTCCAGCTCTGGCTCATGAAGCACATCCAAAGAGGTGAATACCGACAAGAGATTCAGCGAAGGGATTGGGATGATCACATAGACTTCCATCATCCAAGACGAATGAACTACATGCCCAATATGTTCGCTCAACCAGAAGATGCAAAAGGGTGGTTAAAGCTATTTGAAAATCTAATTGAGGATAAAGTACAATATATGTTGGAGAAGTGTTAATAAGGAGCCCAACATTTCGAGGATTGCAATTTGCTACTCCATCTCTGGCTCATGGAGCACCTCCAAAGAGGTGAATACCGACAAGAGATTCAGCGAAGGGATTGGGATGATCACATAGCCTTCCATCATCCAAGACGAATGAACTACATGCCCAACATGTTCGCTCAACTAGAAGATGCCAAAGGGTGGTTAGAGCTATTTGAAAATCTAACTGAGGATAAAGTACAATGGATGTTCGAGTGGTTCCCTACTGAGGAATTCATCGCCTGATCCAGGGATGCACCGTTTCTGATACTAATAGGTTTGAGAGGAGCGTACCCTTACGTTCCTCTCCGAGTTATGAAACAGGCTGGTAGGAAGCAGGTTATACCAAGGGTCGACAAGATGAGACACTTCCGGGCTGAATTTCAGGATGATGATAGCCCTTACAAGTGCCAGGCTCAGCATATGTGGCACTGCAAAATCATCATGGGAAGGGATACCATCAATCCAGACAGATACCATGCTGGTTGTACTCCATACTATTCAGGCTAGCTGGAGGATAATCATAATGGTCTAGGGCAACCCAGATTTGTTCGAGGTCTCAAAATCATAGATGAAAAGGCCGAGGCACAGGTCAAATATAATCAACTGTGCAAGAGGATTTAGGAATGTGAAAGCGAGCACCGTGAGATTCAAGAATCCCACCAAAAACTGATTGAAGAGTGGAAAGACATGGCTGTTAGTGCCAACAAGTGACTGGGATACTTGGAACGAGGTTTAGTAGAGCTGGAAAGGAAGTTTCTTAAGAGGATCAAGAACTACCAGAATGCTGAAGGAAACGAGGGTGGACACCTAGACAAAGCCTACCTGCTACTGGGACTTCGTGAGCTGGTAAAGCTGTTCGATGGAGCCAAAGATGCCGAGTCTGGGGAAGGTCCTTCTGGGACCAAGTAGATGGGAGCTTGTTCTTTTGCCTTAAGAAATGTAATAAGGCCGATGACCACTAGTGACATTTTATTTCCTGTTATTTAGCGTCGTTTTGGGATTCGTCTACTTTTATCATTAAAATGAGGCATTTGGCATTCTAAGTTCTTCAAATCAACTTGTCGCTAGGCCTACCTCGGGCACAAGAGGTTCCCCAAATTAGGACACAATTTATATTCTTGCACTATGTGTTTAAATATCGCAATATTTTTTATTGTAATTCACACTGACTTGTTACCTTTTTTATTTTTACTTTTGTTTTATTTATTCCCCTCCCTAAAGGTTAGTTCGTGCACTCTGGCATCGTCGTTATATTCCACAAGATCAAAGGGCCCTCCACCCACTCCTCCTTCTAGTCCTATCAGAAGCAGGAACAAAGGAAAGATGGAAGATTTGAACAACACCAGAAAGGAAATCTCAACTGAACGGGTAGAGGTCACTCATGGTGCTCAGGTCTCCAAAGAAAGTGCATCCCAACTCGAGCAGAAACTGTTGAAATTTTAGGAGGACTTGATCAGGTTCGGAATCTGGCAAACTTGTCATTTTCCCTCACCACTTCAGATATCAATTTTTCAAACGATCAGAACCCCACGCCTCTACAAAACATCCCAAAACCACAAACCCATCCCGCTCCTCACCACCATTGCAATACTTGCCACGCATCCAACAATACTCCACTACTCATTCCTGAACCTTTGAATTCTACAAATGACCATTTTCACGCCCACCGTAACACCTCCATCTATGTGAAGACCATGCCACACTCCACCCAACCCATCTCAAGCACACCCGAGTCTGATGATAAATACTCACTCATCAGAAACCTGGCTGAAGAAATCAAGAAATTGACTAACCGAATTCAGGGCGTCGAAGGAAGTAAGGGGATCGAAGGGTTGAACTACGAAGATCTTTGCATACAACCTGATGTCGAACTGTCCGAGGGATACAAACCTCCTAAGTTCGAGATGTTTGATGGTATAGGGGATCCAAGAGTCCACTTGAGAACATACTGGGACAAGCTGGTCGGAGTAGGGAAGGACGAAAGGATTCGCATGAAGCTTTTCATGAGGAGTCTGAAAGGAGATGCTCTGTCTTGGTATATTAGCCAAGACCCAAAGAAATGGTCAAACTGGGTGAGTATGGCGTCTGACTTTATGGATAGGTTCAGGTTCAACATATAAAATGCGCCAGATGTGTTCTACATCAAGAATTTGAAGAAGAAGCTCACGGAAACATTCCGCGAGTATGCTACTTGTTGGAGATCAGAAGCCGCTAAGGTCAGACCGGCTTTAGAAGAAGAACAAATTAACAAGTTTTTCGTCCGGGATCAAGGCCCGTAGTACTATGAAAGGCTGATATTTATTGAGAGCCAGAAATTTTCCGACATCATCAAGCTAGGGGAAAATATCGAGGAAGGCATCAAAAGTGGTATGGTTACAAACTTTGAAGCTTTGCAAGCTACCAATAAGGCTTTACAGTCTGGTGGTACGTCCAAGAAAAGGGACGTAGTTGCTGTAATGGTTGCACAAAGAGCCAAATCCCCTATCAAATACCAAGCCTATCTGATACCTCCACTCACATATCACCCTACCCCAAATTACCAAGCACCTTTACCCTCTTACCAAACTCCACCACCTACTTACCAATCACCCCACTTCCCACATATCAACCTACTTCACCCAAATACTCCCAACCTGCACATGTCTATCAAGCCTACAATATTCAACCATCCCACTATCAGTCACCTCCCGCACCTAAAACTTTCCTAGACCTCGACAAAACTTTGACCGCAGACCCCCCAAACAGTACACCGCCATTGCTGAGCCAATTGACCAGCTGTACGAAAGGCTCAAAGCTGCTGGTTATGTCACCCCTATCCCTGCTCTATAATCCCAGAAAACCCTTCTCAATGGGTCAATCCAAATAAATCCTGTGCATACCATTCCTGCATGAAAGGGCATACCATTGATGAATGCCGCTCTCTAAAAGACAAGATCCAGACTTTGATTGATAACAAGATCATTGTGGTAAAGGATCCTACTCCGAATGTCCGCAACAACCCTTTACCGGACCCTAAGGGTGGAAGTGTTCACATGATTGAAATAGAGGATGATTGGGACCCCAAGGGATCAATCGGTTTGATCACAGAAGGCGAAGAACCAAAGAAGCCAATGGTCACCCTCAATCCAATCGTAGTCCAGATTCAGCCTTCTGGGGATGCCGAGGTAAACATGTCCATACCACTTGAGTTTGAAGCACCATCCTCGGCAAATATGTCAGCACCGATTGAGGTCGAGTTTGGGTCTCCAGCAAATGCACCTATACCATTTGAAATTGTTGTGTTACCTTCCAAAGTACATGCTCCGTTTGGGGTAAAGGTGCCCGTGCCGATTCCAATAGCAATGTCGGCTGTAACACCATTCCATACAAATGTCATACCTTAGGATTACACAGCCGAGGCGAGAAGGAAAGGGAAAGCCAAGTTCGAGGAAACGATTGCGACACAGGGTATGACAAGAACCAGCAGGGTTTATACTCTGGAGCATTTAGCTGAGTCGAGTAAGCAGGCCTCTGGTTAGCCGAACATCACTAAAACCGGTCCCGATGATCTCTGGAGAAAGATACAAGCCAAGGAATACTCAGTCATTGATCAGCTGAACAAAACACTGGCACATATTTCTATCCTAGCTTCGCTGCAAAGTTCTGATGCACACAAGAATGCCTTGTTGAAGGTGCTGAGTGAGGCATATGTACCAAGCAACATCACCAGAGGAGAAATGGCAAACATGGTAGGGCAGGTATTGGAAAGTCACAAGATCACTTTTCATGAAGATGAGCTGCCACCAGAAGGGTTGAGTCACAACAAGGCGTTGCACATCACCGTACAATGCGAAGATTATTTTATCACCAGAATCCTGATTGATGGAGGGTCCAACATCAACATTTGTCCGTTGGTAACACTTAGGACATTGGGAAAGGGGCTGCACAAGATAAAGGATGGAATCATCAACGTGAAAGCTTTCGACGGTTCCCAAAGGTCCACCATCGGGGAGATTAGTCAGTGTTTGCAAATGGGGCCAACTTGGTTCGATGTTGATTTTCAAGTGATAGACGTGTCGGCATCTTACAATTTGTTGTTGGGACGACCGTGTATTCATGCCGCTGGGGCTGTAGCATCAACACTACATCAGGCAGTGAAGTTTGAGTGGAATCACCAAGAGGTGATCATTCACGGTGACGATAGCAATCCCATATACAGTCGCCAAACCATCCCAACAATCGGAGGAAGAAGAAAGATAGGCGGGGAAACCTATCACCATATCGAGTGAGTCAACGCCGTTGACAAAGACAAATGGTGGGACAATAAAATTGAAGCATATTAAACTAGAGCGGCTATGAACCTGGAAAGGGACTTGGCAAGAACCTCCAAGGAATCGCCAAGCCTATCAAACTAAAGAAACATGGCACCACCTTTCGTCTGGGATATGAGTTCACTTGGGAAGAATTCAACAACTGGTCGCCACCATGGCGTGGTCCATACTACTCGCTGGAGCAGCCAATACCACATTTGGAGCAGACTTTCCAGCTGGCCAATGTTATCTATGGGTCGGAAGAAGAGGAAGCACTGGCAGCAGTGAGGAATTTGTTCCTAGAAGATGATAACATGGATTGTTGTGTCATCTTCGAGGAGGAGGGGGAGGAAGGCCCTTCCATATAGGTCGTAAGTCGAGGAGCATGCCTTAGCAATTGGACCATCAAAACCATCTGAGCTAGAAAAGCCTCGGGGTAGCAAGGCTGAACAAAGCATCATGCACTATCTTTTATTTTTACTAGTTAATTTTCATTTCGCATTCTGAATTTTCACAATAAGATCTTCCAATATTCAAAACAATTATGAAATTTATCAAAGCATTTTGGTTTCCTTACAAATCTTACTCTTATTATTTTCTCTCATTACTTTATTTATACAGCATTACTATTACCTATCTTGATGAACCAATGGTTGTGACATGCAACGAGACAACACAACAAACGGACATAGATTCAGAGGAAGATGATACACCAGAAGAGATTGTTAAAGAAGACGAGAACTTTGAGAACAGGCTGAAGTCCAACCTGGACGAGACTAAGATTGTTAACCTGTGAGATGCAGAAAATGTCAAAGAAACACGAATCAGCGTTCACTTATCACCGATAGAAAAGGAAGGATACACAGAATTTCTAAGAGAATACGAGGACATATTCGCCTGGTCATATGATGACATGACTGGTCTGAGCATATCTATCGTGGCCCACAAACTGCCAACTGATCCGACATGTCCACCGGTAAAGCAGAAGCTCAGAAAGTTCAAGCCTGATATGAGTCTGAAGATCAAAGAAGAAGTCACTAAGCAGGTCAAAGCTAAGGTTCTCAGGGTAGTAGAATATACGACATAGTTAGCCAATATTGTGCCGGTGCTGAAGAAGGATGGGAAGGTTAGAGCCTGTGTCGACTACCGGGATCTCAATCGGGCCAGTCCAAAGGATGACTTCCCCTTGCCGAACATACACATCCTGATTGACAATTGCGCCAAGCACGAGTTGCAATCATTTATAGATTGTTTCGCTTGTTATCGTCAGATCTGGATGGATGAAGAAGATGCTGAGAAAAATGGCTTTCATTACGCCGTGGGGAATGTACTACTACAAAATGATGGCGTTTGGGTTAAAAAATGCAAGGGCCACCTACATGAGGGCCATGAACACCATTTTCCACGATATGATACACAAGAAGATCGAAGTATATGTAGACGATGTCATCATCAAGTCCAAGAAAGCCACTGATCACATGGAAGATTTAAGGAAGTTCTTCAATAGACTGAGAAGGTACAACCTAAAACTAAATCCCACGAAGTGCACATTTGGGGTTCCTGCCGGAAAACTACTTGGGTTCATTGTAAGTTGCCGAGGAATAGAACTGGATCCATCAAAGGTCAAAGCTATTCAAGAACTGCCACCGCCAAAGAACAAAAAGGACGTAATGAGGTTCTTGGGGAGACTTAACTATATAAGCCGGTTCATAGCATAATCTACAGTTATTTGTGAGCCAATCTTTAAGATGTTGAAGAAGGATTCCACTACCAAATGGACCAATGACTGCCAAACGGCCTTCAACCGAATCAAGGAGTACCTGTCAACACTACCGGTTTTGATCCCGCCCGAGCTAGGTAGACCTCTATTGTTCTAACTCGCAGTATTGGATGGAGCGTTTGGTTGTGTTCTGGGGCAGCATGATGAAACGGGGAGGAAGGAGCATGCCATCTATTACCTCAGTAATAAGTTCACCCGTACGAGGCTCGATATTCTTTGTTAGAGTGCACCTATTGTACTTTGACTTGGGTAGCTCAGAAGTTGAGGCACTACTTCTGTGCCTATACTACATATTTCATATCAAGGATGGATCCCTTGAAGTACATCTTTCAGAAGCCCATGCCCACTGGCAAGCTGGCCAAGTGGCAAATCCTGTTGAGTGAATTTGACATTGTCTACATGACTCAGAAAGCAATCAAAGGACAGGCACTAGAAGATCACCTTGCTGAAAATCCTGTGGACGGAGAATACGAACCCCTAAAACATATTTTCCTGATGAAGAGGTATCGTTCATAGGAGAAGATATTGTAGAACCCTATGACGGTTGGAGAATGTTTTTCGATGGACCAGCAAATTTCAAAGGAGTTGGCATAGGAGCGGTCCTAGTATCAGAAACCGGTCAGCATTATCCAGTGTCTGCCAAACTCAGGTTCCCCTGCACCAACAATATGGCCGAGTATGAAGCCTGCATCTTAGGGCTCAAGATGGCCATTAACATGAACATTCAAAAGTTGCTAGTAATTGGAGATTCGAACTTGCTTATACATCAGGTCCGAGAAGAATGGGCGACCAAGAACTCCAAGATACTCCCTTATCTGCATCACGTATAGGAGTTGAGAAAGGGGTTCACAAAGACAGAATTCCAGTATGTTCCTAGGGCCTAGAATGAATTCGCCAATGCACTGGCTACCTTATCATCCATGATACTGAATCCAAACAAGAATTTCATTGATCCCATTCCGATAAAAATCCATGATCAACCACCTTACTGTGCTCATGTCGAAGAAGAAGTAGACAGAAAGCCTTGGTTTTATGATATCAAGGAATACTTGGCAAAGGGAGAATACCCAGAACTCGCAAACGCTACTCAGAAGCTCACGCTTCGGAGGTTATCCAACAATTTCTTTCACAGTGGAGGAATCCTATACAGGAGGACTCCTGATTTGGGATTACTAAGGTGTGTCGACGCAAAGGAAGCATCCAAGCTATTAGAGGAAATTCATGAAGGGACCTATGGTCCACATATGAATGGTTTTGTCTTAGCACAGAAAATACTCCGAGCTGGTTACTTTTGGATGACTATGGAAACAGACTGCATCCAGTATGTCCGAAAGTGCCACCGCTGCCAGATACACGCAAACATGATAAAGGTGCCTCCAAATGAGCTACAAGCTCGCCGTGGTCGTTCGCCGCCTGGGGAATGGATGTTATCGAACCAATCGAACCTGACGCATCAAACGGGCACAGGTTTATCCTAGTAGCAATTGATTATTTCACCAAATGGGTTGAAGAAACATCTTATAGAGCAGTGACTAAGAAAGTCGTGGCAAATTTCGTCCGCTACCGTATCGTTTGCCGGTTCGGGATCCCGGAGTCAATTGTCACTGATAATGGTTCCAACCTCAACAGTGACCTGATGAAATCCATGTGTGAAACCTTCAAGATCAAACATAAGAATTCTACAGCCTACAGACCTCAGATGAACGAAGTCGTAGAAGTCTCCAATAAAAATATCAAGAAAATATTGAGGAAAATGATAGAGAAGCATAAACAGTGGCACGAGAAGTTATCATTTGCTTTATTGGGGTACCGCACCACAGTCCGCACATCAACTGGGGCAACCCCCTATGTGCTGGTTTACGGTACAGAGTCTGTCATTCATGCCGAGGTGGAAATTCCTTCCTTAAGGATCATACAGGAAGCAGAGCTCGACGACGCAGAATGGGTGAAAAATCGTTATGAGCAGCTAGCCCTCATAGGCAGAAAGAGAATGAATGCAGTTTGCCATGGTCAACTTTATCAGAACAGAATGTCCAGAGCCTTCAACAAAAGAGTCAACCGAGACGGTTTGCACCGGGGTAACTGGTGTTAAAGAAAATTTTCCCACATCAAGATGTAGCCAAAGAGAAGTTCTCTCCCAACTGGTAGGGTCCATACATGGTTTAGTGGGTTCTGACAGGAGGAGCCCTCATACTTGTAGAAATAGACGAGGAAGTTTGGCCAAAGCCGATCAATTCAGATGCAGTCAAGCGATACTATTTGTAACCTTTATGCTTTTCTTATATAATGTAATTTGAACTACGCCTGACCTGATTCCCGTTTAAGAGGGGATATGTAGGCAGCCCTATGGGTTCGGTCACAAAATTTTCATTCCCCCCCCCCTCCGCAATTGGAAACTGGGGCAGAATTTTGAGAAGGACCCTCAAAATTCCGAAGTAATTTCAGCCAGTCACCGTAAGCAACCGTTAGAAACAGCAGTCCAGTAAACTGGGGTAGAATTTTGAGGAGGACCCTCAAAATTCCGAAGCAAGAAAAGTTGCAATGTCTCAAACCACGTCCCAGTCATCGGTTCATCTAAAGAAAACTATTCTCGATTATGTATTTATGTTATATTTTTACTACATCATGCATGTCTGTTTCCAAAATTGCTTTTTTTAGCAACGCTACCCCAATGATACGCACAGTATCATCAAAGCAGAGCCGAGCAGGTCAAGCAAAGTTAGTGGGGATACGAACTAACCTTTCCCCTTTACAAAACACACGATTTTTCTTTGGATGCAGGAACCTGAGTTGGAAAATCATCGAATATACTATACACCCATACTGATCAGGAATACAACTCTCAGAACCGTCACCTATTCACAGTTGCTATATGCACACAATATCCCCAGCAGCCACAATATCGAAATCAGATATCTGCTAAGAAAACTCTACTACCACCTACCTTTTATTTCTTGCATAAGGCTACCATTCTGCCTTCCGAGACTAAGCTCTATCTCCATCTACATTCTCTGCATTGCATAAGGCTACCATTCTGTCTTCCGAGACTAAGCTCTGTCTCCATCTGCATTCTCTACATTGCATAAGGCTATCATTCTGCCTTCTGAAACTAAGCTATGTCTCCATCTGCATTCTCTGCATTGCATAAGGCTACCATTCTGCCTTCCGAGACTAAGCTCTGTCTCCATATGCATTCCCTACATTGCATAAGGCTACCATTCTGCCTTTCGAAGTTAAGCTCTACCTCCATCTTCATGGCTGAAGGATCGCCACTTTATTTATATTCTGCACGGCTGAAAGATCGCCACTTCATTTACATTTTGCATCGGCAGAAAGATCGCCACTTCATTTACATCTTGCATGGCTGAAATATCGCCACTTTATTTACATCTTGCATCGGCTCAAAGATCGCCACTTCAGTTACATTTTGCATCGGCAGAAAGATCGCCACTTCATTTACATCTTGCATGGCTGAAATATCACCACTTTATTTACATCTTGCATCGGCTCAAAGATCGCCACTTTAGTTACATTTTGCATCGGCTGAAAGATCGCCACTTCATTTACATCTTGCATGGGCTGAAATATAGCCACTTTATTTACATCTTGCATCGGCTGAAAGATCGCTACTTCATTTACATCTTGCATCGGCTGAAAGATCGCCACCTTCTGCATCTCATGGGCTGCAAGATCGCTAATCTATCCAAAGGCATCATTGTTCGAAGGCACCATTTTCATAGCCCGAGAACGCCATGCCAGGGCCTGAGGACCCCTTTTATCTTTTGCATATCATTATCCAAAGGTGTCATGGTTCAGAAGCATCATTCTCATAGTCCGAGAGCATCATTTCATGGCCTGCGAATCCTTTATCATATGCTTCATGTCCCAGGATGTCATGGTCTGAGGACGTCATCCTAACCATCCAAAGACAACATTCATGGTCCGACGGGAACTTGCATCACGTTTAAGTTTCCGCACAATATACACTTGTATTGCTTATTTGCAGGTAAACCGGCGAGCAACGACCGTCTCAGCAGGAGTAATCCCACTCCATCTCCTGCAGCCCTTATACTTTAACCATCCATCCCAACCCGAATATCGCGTCCGTCTTGAAAAATCTCCATCGGCATATTCCGCCGACGGATCCTGAACTACATATGGCCTGATACCTGTAAGACCAGGGATATGTAAGCAGCTCAGGAACTAGAGCACGGTCAACCTCTTCAAACCATTTCATTCGGTCAAAATTAGTCATCATATCTTTACCCGACAACTCTTTCATCCTTCCCGGGTAAAGAGGGGCAGCTGTTGGTACCCAATATTTCTGTGTATATTTTTATATGAAAAATACTTTCAAAATAGCATATGTATGCATATATAAGTATTTACAAATATTTTTATTATTTTTCCTTAATTTTAAAGGCTTTTAAAATCAATTATATTGCTTTATTTTATCAAGAAAAATCCAATAAGTGTCCAAAATTATCATTTTTTAAAGCTCAATTGCACATAATTGCAATATTAGCCTCATTTATGATTTGATTGCATTTATATTTATAAAAATCAAGTTCAGTATTTTTAAATTGATAATTATATATTATAAATCATTTTAGTACTTTCAATTTATTTCCAGATTTTAATTTGCTATTTTTTATAAAATAAATGGGGAAAAATGGCTATTTAAAATCTAGCCAGATTTCATTTCAATTTCAGCCTAATTTGCACCCCTAATCCAACTCAATTTCAATTTCAAATCACCTAGACCAATTCCTAAAATTACTCGACCCACAGCCCGTTTAAATGACCCACCCGACCCCCCGTTTAATCCAGGCTGTTGATCATTTGATCAACGACCACATTTCAACCTTTCCATTTTTAATTACACATTACCCCCTAAACCTAAATCATTTTCCACCTACCCGCCGCCTCTGAACCCCCCATTCTCTCAAACTCTCTCGAAGCTTCTCAAATCCTAGCCGCCTCCCACCACTTCCACCCTAAAGCCACCGGAATCTATGGCTTCAAAGGCCATCAGAATCCTACACCGGCTACCTACGACTCCTACACGCCTGGTTTTTGAAGATTCAAGGCCTGACCACAACGAAGTTTGGTCCAGGCTTCGTCTGATTCAAGTTCTACGGCCATCTCCGACTTTGCTCAGGCGTACTATGGTTGTTCGAGCCTGACCTCGATATCTCTTGCTTAGATTGGTGACTTTTCCAAGCCTTTCTCACTATTGGGGTTCTTCTGAAATACTACCCTTCGAGGTTTTTCCGATTCCTTTAGATCCGTTGTGTATCTATGCTTTCCCTAAGCTTTTAAACGATTTTTCTGGCTTTTCTTTCAAAAAACTACTTTCAAAACCATTTCTTTTCCTATCTAGGGTTTTCTGAAAAGTATTTAAATGTTTCTCTGACTTTTTTTTTCTTTTTGTGTATCTGCCTATACTGTGTTCTTATATTTTCTTCTACTGTGTTCTTGTATGTTTCTTCTACGGTGTTCTCCTATACTGTGTTCTTGTGTTTTCCTATACTGTATTCTTATATTTTCTTCTACTATGTTCTTGTATTTTCTTCTACCATGTTCTTGTATGCTTCTTCTACAGTATTTTCCTATACTGTGTTCTTGTGTGTTTCTCCTACTATATCTTCATTTACTATGTTCTTAAGTGTTTCTTATTAAGTTCCATCTACTGAGCTCTGTTTAAGTTTCTTCTAAAACTTATTAGCATGCTTCTTCTACTGTTCTTATCAATTTTTCCCATTATGTTTCGTATTAGCTTCTCCTACTCTATTTTCATTGAATTCTTCCGCTATGCTCTGCATGTTACTTTTCTATCATGTTTCTCACGAGTTTCAGCTGCTGAGAGGAACATGGTAGAGGTTTCAATTCTTTTTGAGACCTCTAAACCTATTTTGAATCTCTGAAATGAGTTTCAAAACATTTGTTCTTCATATGATTCCAGCTCTTGCTAAACTCAGCTGCACTGGATCTTCTACTGATTTTACAATGACACCACAGTCTTTTTCATGCTTAACATGTTCGTATGCTCCTTATATATGATGAATTTCCCTCTAAAATGGTTTTCAAATTTGCAATTAGTTCAGACTTCCTTTAGAATAAGACTAATTGATTTTCCTTCCTTGTTTGCTGATTTTCCTCATGAGTCGAGTTAATTTTAAAACCCTTCTTAGCTTTTATGACTTGGTACATTCATGGATCAGTAATTACAAGATCTCTGACCATTGAGTTACTGGCTACTAATTGATTTTCTTACCTAATTTGTACAACCGTGTACTTCAAAATCCTGTCCTTAAATAACCTTTTATGTATTTGCCTCTAATTGCATGCTTTGCACAAAGTGCTTATTCAATTTCTTTCCTTAAATCGTTTTTACCCGTTTGAATCTGAATTCCCTAATTAAGGGAAGTCTTATGTAATTGATTCTTAATTGACAATCAGTTTCTTAACTGTTTTCTTATCTTATTTCTGCCTGATTTTCACATTATAAATGCAGAACTCTTTCACAAACTCATCATCAATTCACAGTCTTTCTGAACTCACACTTATACACAATAGTATCTTCTCTTCTTGTCTACACTGTGGCCTGTCTACAAGACCTACTACTTTCCTCAATTTGTCTCTTTAGAGCTGGTATGTCCGGATTTAATTTTTAGCACCACAACAATGTGTATTTACTACTTTGTGTCCATGTCTACTTGTTGTTTCTATATATCTCAACGCTAAAAGTGGCGTGCTAATTTCCTTCTGTTTGTTTTATTATGAATCCCATTCCCCTGTACCCTTATGTGTTTTGAGTTATGGCTTAAGGCAGGGCAATGTAAGTTGTTGTCCATGAGTTAAGTTTGATCCATTGGGGTCCTAACCTCTAATAATGTTCTAGCAGGCTTATGGGTATGCCAGCATCTCCCATTGCTGGGTATGCCCACCAACCTACCTTTTTCCTCTTTGCAACCTCCCCATTCCCCTATACCCCTATGTGTACTGATTTAAGTTGTTTCCCTTTTCCCTTTCCCCTTTCAGCATTCTATTTCTGCACTTGCACTCTCTCTTAGTCTCTAAGTTATGCTCCCCTCTTGTGAGCCTTGCCTTGGGACCTTGAGTTCCTTCTGAACTTGGACACCTGAGGGCTGGCCCTTCCACACTGCACTATGTCTTAATCTGGTGATACATTTGGGTGTAAGTACTGCCCGGAGTTCATATGAGACTCTTAGGGAACTTTGACACATCCAAATGGGAGAAAGGCTTTGGAACATGATCTCTTGGAGTTGGTTTACTTCATATTTCAGACAGGAAGTCTGAATCAGGCTCTCCTTAGTTGTACTTTTTAATTTCTGATGTATTTTCTTTACTTTACTTTATTCTGTGCTGTAATAATTTTGTAATAAACTCTTGGGGATGACTAGTGAACAAGGGAGGAATAACTACGTTTACAAAAGGGTAGACATCCTGCCTATAGGTTTCTAAATTTCTGCATTCTCTCATGTAGACATCCTGCCTATAGGTTTCTAAATTTCTGCATTCTCTCACGTAGACATCCTGCCTATAGGTTTCTAAATTTCTGCATTCTCTCACGTAGACATCCTGCCTATAGATTTCTAAATTTTCGCATTCTCTCATGTAGATATTCCGCCTATAGGTTTCTAAATTTCTACATTCTCTAATCTAGATACCATGTCCACAATTACCCGAAATCAGAATTCTGTATATGCATATAGAAAATATGCCTATAAGTCTTTCTGAATCTTGCATATCCATTCTTCATTAAGCAATCATGTTCATAGGTCTTAAATAACCAACTGCAATTAGATATCATGTTCATAGGCTTTAAATGAAATTCAGCATCTAGATGTCATGCCTATAGAATTTTGGCATTTTTTTACTATGTTTATAAAAGTGTCCAAAATCGACAACACATAGAAAGCATGCCTATAGGAGCTTTAATCGAATATGAACCGCTTCACTTGCTTATAAGTCTAAAACCAGTAACAGTGTTGCATGCTCTTTTGCTAAAACTCGCCTTTCTTTAATAATAGACGATTTTTCTTAAATCAATATGTATTCATGTTTACTTCGTTGTTTCTGGAATCAGTAGATATCATGCCTATAGGTTCTTCGTTTAACACTTAGGCAAGCCGTAGGGTGAAAGTTTATAAGCTGAATCAGATTTTATATGCTACAACCAGCAGGCAGGCCTGATTCGGGCTTCTTATCTGAACTATGTAAAAAATCAGTTTGCCTCAACCTTTTAAGTTTTAACCAGACCCTAAACAGTACATGCAAGTCATGCTACATTATGTGCTTTCTTTGGTTTAAAGAAGGTCTGTTTGAGCCCTTTTGTTTGTTTATATGCTTCCCCAAACTTGCTATATGTGTTTTGTTTATCGCCTTAGTATTTTACCATTTGAAACCTTAAATAAGCCCAATACCTCCTCCCTTTAGGATTAGTAGTCCCAAGTGCCTCCGAGGCTGATAGGATTGGGATGGGTAATAGCATGCAATAAGTAAACGAGACCATTCCGTGCTTTAATACCTTAACGGGGTGATAAAGGGTAGATATGGATATGATGACCACGCGATAACATCACGTGTAGCCCCTCACTGAGGAGTGATTACCGGATGTTGTGTGGGGTGATCCATATTATTAACAAACCTAGGACCCCCCTTCCCTTTGTTTTCTTTGTTTCTTTTAAATCTTTTTAAACCATTTCTTTTCAGGAAATCAACTCTTTTTAGTTCCTTTTTCTTATTTTTTTTATTTGTAACCATTACATGAAAATCTCCTCTTATTTGAAGCCTTTATTTGCCTATGTGTTATTGGCACTTAAGTCACAACAATATTTTGGCCGGGAACCACACTAGTGGATCCTAAGGGGTGCCTAACACCTTCCCCTTGGGATAATTTCAAGCCCTTACCCAATCTCTGGTTACTCAAAACAAACCCCTCCTAGTGTCCAAATGCACTTTAATCATTAGGTGGCGACTCTTCAATTAAAAACCCAATTCCTGAAAAAGAACGAGTTGTCCTCCCAAATGTCATAAATTCGATTTCGCGAGGAAAAAGTTGGCACGACACTGGGTATAACTTGCTTTGTACTAGCTTGCCTCATAACTCGAAGAGAGACGTAAGGGTATGTTACTCTTAGACTGATTAGTATTAGGAAAGGTGCATCTCTGGATTGGGCGATGAACTCCTCTGTCAGAAACCATTCGAACATCCATTGAACCTGTTCTTCGGTCAGATTATCAAATAGCTCAACCCATCCTTTGGCATTCTCAGGCTGAGCGAACATGTCGGGGATGTAATTCATTCACTTTGGTTGGTGGAAAGCGATGTGGTCATCCCAGTCCCTTCGCTGAATTTCTTGTCGGTATTCGCCTCTTTGGAGATGTTCCATGAGCTAGAGTTGAAGTAGTAAATTGCAGCCTTCGAAGTGTTTTGCTCCTCGTTGATACTTCTCTAAGGCTTGGTATATGTCTGCAGTGATCATAGGTACAATGTTGAATGTCTGCCCACCAATCCCCTCCATTAGGGTCTTGGTTACCATAGCCAGCCTGGTATGGATTCTCCCTTTCTTCATCGGAAACACGATCAGACCCAAGAAGCAGAACATAGAGACGAAAACCCTATAATGGATGTGTCCTAAGGATGTGATGGTGAACTCGTCAGGATAGGTACGATAGGATTTACTGTGATCGTACCTTTCATACAAGTAGTCAAAAGGGATATATGATTCCTTCAAGCATGTCAATTCTGCATTCTTCTTCAAACCCATCATTTTTAGGAAACCCTTGCCTTTGGGGTTCTCAGGCATTAGCAAACCCAGAGTTTCCCACATTAGAACGGCCAGTCCTCTCTATCTCCTCTAGCAAAGGTGTCATTTCAATGTCCTCAAAGCGGAACACAACCCTTTCACAATCCCAGAACAACGTAGCAGCTTCTATGATCATGTTGTTAGGTTGGACCTCCAGGAGGGATGGTAAATTACCCAGATATTTTCTGACGAGAGTTTGGTCACTTGAGTGTAAATATCTCCACCAGCTTAGCAATCTTGGGTGGATGTTGGCGACCATACCAAATCTAGAGGCTTCGTGCCTCATATTTCTGCAAGACAAATAAGGTTAGGCCCTTACCCCCACCAGACTCGACTATTTAATATCAACAATTAGCATGAAGCATTTAGTTCTACAAATAAATGCACAGAACATGATGACGTCCGTTTGGGTTTAGGAAAACCCAGTGGACTTTTGGACAAGGCTATCTTAAAGGATCATTATGTGGACAACATAACTGATTCGACTAGGTTTGACCATGATACATGCGCAATTTAGACAGAGTAAGGTTTCTATGTGGTTTTAGACTGGTACCCTCGAGCGGTCAACCTAAGGGGGAAGGCATGGAACTGTCGACTGCACCGCTGATCGACTAGTTTTACCGCAAATATGCCTTTCCAAATTTAGGGGGTCATGATATAGGAAGGGCGCAACCACTCATCAAGCGTTGCTATAGTATTTGTTTGGCATGAGTGGAGTATGATGTTGAGCATGATTATGCAATAATTAAAGACATGTTGGCATGTATTTGCATGTTAAGAAAGCGATAAATACAAAAAGTTTATAATTTAAAGCAGTAATAAAGGAAGGAAACAAAGAAGATATGTCAGTTTTGCTTTTAAAAAGAAATTGAATGCTTAAAGAAATTAAACAAAGTAATTGCACATAGGGAGGTATACAAATCCATAAAAACAATCTGAAATGGTAAAAGCCTAAAAATCCCCAGCAGAGTCGCCATGCTGTCGCGTCCCCCTTTTTTCCTTCCACGAAAATCTGGTTCATGACATTTTTGGTATGGAACAACTCTTTTCCTTTTGGAAAGGGGTTTGAAATTTTGAAGAGTCACCACCTAACGATTTTTAAGCTGCGTTAGGGCACCTATAATGTTTATCTACAACTACGTTTGCTAACCAGAGATAGGGTAAGGGCTTGAAATTATCCTAAGGGGAAGGTGTTAGGCACCCCTCAAGATCCACTAGTGTGATTCCCGGCCAGACAGTTTTTGTGAATTTGTGCAATTAGCAAATAGACAAGTAGGGTTCAAATAATAGGGGATTAAAGTTAAGATACACAAGAGTTTGGAAACAGTTATTGAAAGGCAAATTTTTGAAAAGAGTTACAATCTAAAGCATGCTTATGAATGTAAAGGGGTGTCCTAGGTTTGTTTGTAATATGGATCACATCAATGTAATACCCGGTATGACACTCCTCAAAAGAGGGGCTACAGGTGGTATTAGTGCACTGGTCATCATATCCATATCTACCCCTCCCACCCCGTGAAGGTACTAAAATAAGGGTTGGTCTTGACCACTATTGCATGCTACTACATGTCCCTTCCTACCAGTATTAGAGGAATTTAGGACTCCTATTCCTATAAGAAGGAGGTTCTAGGCAGACCCTCAGGTTTAAAGGCAAAAATGCTAAAGCGGCTTAAACAACATATAAGACTGCAATTAGGGGAAACATATAAGAAAATAGAAGGCTTAGTTATACCTCCGCAAACAGTGCATATATACAACACGACTTATACACAATTAAGGTCTGAATTTAGAATTCTAAAGAAGGGTGTTTAAGTTGTTGAAGCAGAACCAAATTTATTACATGACTCAGATAAGAAGTCTGAATCAGGCCTGCCTGCTGGTTGTAACAGTTAATAATTAAACAAGGGCAGTTCCAATTTTATTCAGGTTATTACCTAAGGCTTGCCTAGGCGTAAAACAATGCAGTACTCAATAGTTATTCAGGATTGCTAAGATAGTTTGGAGCTTATTATTACCTAAAACATGTTGTTCTAGGTGTTCAGGACATAGAATTATTGCCATTTGATTGTAAAAACTGAGTAAAATTGTATTATTTCTTTATATGCATTCATAGTCAGCCTAAGCGTGCTTAAGCGAATATAAATGAAATCCTAAAGACATGGTATCTAATGTACAGAGATGCAAAATGATACAGAATCCTAAGCAGGATTTCTATATGCACAAATATTATAGCATTTAAACATGATTTCCAGAATATGTAGAAATGATATGTTTGTTAGTGTTTATTAGTCTAAAACAGGATCTCTAAGTGTACATAGCAGTAGGAACATGATCGCAGAAACTCCGGTTATTAACATAATTAACACGGGATTTATAAGTGATATGATGGTGAAATGGACATGCTGAAAACAGTAAGCGTAAGTCCTAGGGAACATGATCTCTAATGCATAAAATGAGTCCTAAGCATCGTTTCTATTGCGCAAGTAGGAAGATAAACCTAATAACATGTTTTCTACCCCTTTTTGATAGCTAAAGCATGCATAGTCACCCCTTCCCTTTCCACTATCCATGTTATTACAGATCATGTGAGTGACTTACATAGTAAAAATGTTAAATAAGAAGTTACAACCATAGGAAGCTTGATTCTGACTTCCTCTCTGAGCTATGTAATAAACCACCTCAAATGCCAATATTGTTCCAAAGCCTTCTCATATGTAGGTGTCTCAGAGTTCCCTAAGGAACTCAAGGGATCCCGGGCAGTGCTCACACCCAAATTGCATAACCAAAACAGTAAGTGCAGTGTGGAAAGGCTAGCTTTCATGTGTCCAAGTTTAGAGGGAGCTCAAGGGTCCCAAGGTAAGGCTCACACAAAAGGGGCAGAACCTAGTATTTTAAGAGTATATGTAAGAGTGCTTGACATAGTTTGAAAAAGAGTTTGTGTAAAAACTGGACTGTCAACTCCATTTTTTGAAAGCAAACAGTAACAGAGATGATTGAAAGCAGTGGTAGTAGTAAACAAAACTCAAACACCTCAATAGGGGATCACACACAGAATCAGTAGCCACACAAAGGGGTCAAGGGATTCGGGGATACATAGACATTTGTCAGTAAGCACATAACCCCAGCAGGGGTTTGGTCTGGACATGCACAACAATAGTTGATACTGGCATAATCACAAATCGGCCAAAAGAACATAAACACAGGGAATGGATAGGGGTTTGGGATTCATAAGATAGCAAGTATACAATAAGTGTCTGACAAAGTATGCCTTAAAACACACATAGGGGAGTGTATTAATCTAAAGGGGAAGGGGAAACATTACAACATGCTTAACAGAACCACAAGCATAAGTAGGCCAAAAATGAAAGAAGCTGAAACAAACAAGGAAGCATGTTGTTGTTGGAGCTTTAAAATTAAACTAGGACATACCAGTCAAAGAAGCAAAGTGCAGAAAAGTAAAGCGGGTAGAATTCCACAGTCTAGCCTTGGCTTTCAACCGGCTAAACAAGTAGTAGCACAAGTAGCAGAGAAAGAAGAGAGAGTTTGAGTGTGTAAGTGTGTGTTCTGAACTAAAATGTTTGTCTCTTTAAAGAAGAGAGGGTAGGGTATTTATAGCTTCAAAAAGTAGTGGAAAATAAGGTATCAAGTAAAGGTTTAACACAAATATAGAAATAATTACAATCAGAATCCCATTAATATAAATACTTCCCTTTAATCAAGGAATTACTGCTCAAACGGATACTAACAGGGATAATTAAGGAAGGAAAATCAATTTGAGAAAGGTTGATTTTGGACCATATGAGGGATAGTACAAGTATAGAGTAAATAATTGGGTCTAAGCACAAAATATACTTAATTTTGGGAAAGGATTCAGTAGTGGTAAGACATCACAACAAAGGAAGGGAATCAATCAATTTAAACAAAACGAGTAAATCTAGGGGTTTATAAGAAAACCTTGCAATCAAACCGTAACTCGAGGAAATCAAGATCAATCAGGAAGGGGTCATGATTCTGCACTTCGACATATATATAGAAAAGAATAAGTAGGAGTATCAGACATGCAAGGCCAAACATATTAGCAAAATAAGCAACTAGATAAACATATAGCAGTAACACGAATAGGCTAAGGATTCATTAGTAAGACAACCTACTCGAAGCATGGTAGTCAACAAAGTCAAGTAGTCATATAGAACCAAATAAAGGAAACAATCTAACACATAACAACAGGTAGGGGAGATCAGACCAACACATCAAAATAAGTAAAGGAAGTCTTCAAAAGCTCATAGTAACAAGTGAGAAAATTTTAATAAATTAGGGTTTTAACAAAAACAGTAGGACCTTAGAATGGTCAAGACAAATAAAGGAAAGGATTCAACCATGAAGAACTCAATTGAAACAGGCATACATACAAAAGACAGTTTCAGAACCCCGGATAAAACCAAAGATACTTAGGGTTTAACACGATAAACTAGGTAGAAGAAAAACATAAACAAATCATTTAAACATAGTAAAATCATAAAACAACACTAAAATTGGAGAAGAGATCCTTTTAAAAGAGGTTAAGAAAACCCTAATCGTTGAAGAAGAAGAGTCGCTTTGAAAAATCGGTAAACCTTTAAGGAAAACACTTAAGAGGTTCATAACATACACATATCTAAGACAAATCTTAAAGAAAAATCAAAAAACCTTTGAAGTTAGGGTTTCGGAGAACCCAGAAAAATGAGAACGACTTTGAAAAGTTACCGATCTAGCTGGAAAAGTCAAGGATCTGACTCGAACAACCATGGATGGCCAGAAAGAGACCATGGATAGAAGTTGAGCAAGGTATGGACTAGATCTCTTCGAGATCTTTCCATGAAATCACGAAAACATGCAGCCAGTAGACATAGGAGGTCGGTACACGTCTCAAACAGCCATGGGAGTCCATGGATTGGATGAGAATCGAAGGGGATTAGGGTTGATTTGGGTGGCGGCGGCTAGGGTTTAGGTGGGGTTGCAGAGAGAATTGGAGAGGAAGGGCATTCAAGGGTGGCGGGTTGGTGGAAATGAAGTAGGTTAAGGGGGTCGTTTGGGTTTATTTTAGGCAGGTGAAATGGTGGTTGTTGATCTGAATGATCAATGGCCTAGATTAAATGGGGTTGGTGGGGATCCGGGCTTGGGTTGGGTTTACAGGGTTAGGGTAAGGTTTAAATCGAAATTGGGCTAGGGAATTGGGGATTCGATTTGGGCTAGATTTTAAAGCCAATTTTGGCTATAAGTTAAATAGCCATTTTCCCTTTTAATTTTGTAAAAATAATAAATAATTTCTGAAAACTAATTTAAAGGGATAAAAATGATTTATAGCACATAAATAACAATTTGAAAATATAGGATCCAATTTTATGAATATAAACCCTAATTAAACCTTAAAAGGGCTAATATTGCAATTATATGCAATTTAGCTTTAAAAATACTAAATAAAATTGTAAAAATGTGTAAAAATTACTTTAGCTTTATTTTGGCATATAAAAATCTAATAGATGAGTTATCAAAAATAATAATTTTGGAAATAATTATTGGGATTTTATGGAAAAAGAAAAGGAAAATAAATCAATCAAAAACATTTAAAAATTATGAAAAAAATAATAAAATACTTGGACATGCTTATATATATATATATATATATATATATATATATATCACGGAGGAAATCGAGCTCTACTACAACTTAGTAGATTTGGCTTAGAACGTGGCGACCACGAACTGAAGATTGACCTCGAGTCTCACTGAACTAGAACCTGAGGTCGGAAGACCTGCCTTCGAGGAACGTTGGGTCCGGTATCGACCTTAACCTCGAGCGAGCTTGGAAGTAACAAACGGAAGCCGAAATATCCGCGACCAGGTGGATATTACAGCAGAAATCTTGGCGCATATCTGCAAGGAACCGACAATTAGCAAATTAAGAGATTTTTACCTTTTATAGAAATGTACCTAGAGTAGGACTCCTCTACTATATAAAAGGGGTTTTATAATTAACTGGGGACATGGTAACACGCATCCCAAAAACATATACTGTCATTACTAGTTCTTATTATCGCATCATTCTATTCCGATATCGATTAAGGCATTTTTGACTCGAGGGTGACCAACCTTCAAGGCCAAGATTGTTCAACTTGTGTGGTTTACATTTACTTTTCTATCATTAATTTCAATATTAATCTGATTTCTCAATTTGTATCAAGTTAGATCATGTATCCTTAACACCGTGTATAAATTCAATTATTATCCGATTTTGAGGGTAAACATATATATATATATATATGTCGTAAGGGACGAATATGGGTAAAAATTATTTGTCGTGGGTATTTCCAGTTTTACTCTTCAATTTCACAAACTTTCATTATACTCATTTTGTGAAACATGGCAAGTCTTTGTATTTTTGTGGGACATGTGTTTTCCACTAGAGGTGGGCATTCGGGCAGTTCAGATTGAATTTGAATACTTCGATTTGTATTTCTAATTTTCGGATTGAAGAAATGACAATCAAATCCAATCCAAATAAGCCTTGTTTGGATAGAATTTTTTATGTTCGGTTTCGAATTAATCGGTTAGGGCAGTTTGGATTTTCAGTTTAGAGCTTATAACTTGAGATGTTTTTTTTTTTTTTTTTACAAAATGAATATCCAAATGAAGTAGTCATGTTAAATTACCTAAAAGGTTCATCATTCTCACCTCAATCATCCAAATAAAGTATTCAAATAATAAAATTATTATCAAGAAAATGCAATAAAGATATTAATACGGCCGATAAGAAGTAACAATAGTAAAATTATTTCCAAGTATAAAGTAGTCTGACAGTAACTAAGTAATTAATATTGAATATATGAGATAATATCTAATGGGTATGGTATTGGATTTATTACTACTGGCATATGGATTATAGACTAAATATAAAGTATAAAATTTCGGATTTTCGGATATCTAAAAATCCAAAGTACCAAATTCAATATTCAATCCGAAATTCAAAAATTTTAAAAATTAAATTCAAAATCCAATCTGTAATCCGAAATCCAAACGAAAAATCCAAAAAAATTGAATTTCGGTTTGGGTTCGGGTTTGCCCAAACTACGCCACCCCTATTCTCCACTATTATTTTTCTACTCCTTCACAAATTCTCTAATTTTTTGGTTTCAAAACACACAAACTCTCTTCATTGTTCTATTCGGGTTTGTCCTTCTCAATCACCTGCTTGCTGGTACATTTCTAACATTTTTTCTTCGGTACGTTTCTAATTATTATTTAGCATTAAGGCAGCTTTTGTTCTGATCATATTTTTTTTTCTTTTTCCTTTTTTACTTTTATCTCAAAAAAACACTCATTCGATTTTACACAAGCTTACCCAGCATTGCCTCTAGATGTATGCTAATCTGAGAGGGTATAATTTATATTGTCGTAGAGATTTATTTATGCTCAGTTAAATCCTCCGTCAGTGTTCGTCGCTTTATTATTGACTCCCAAAGGTACTTTTTCTGTAAAACTTATTATGCATATGTTGTGTTCATTTGACTATTTTCCCAATCAATTTCACGACAATCGGTTGTACACAAAAGAAGCCAATAAGAATATGAAAAGCCCCTAGGAACATAAAGCTCCCCAAAAAGTCAGCAGTACTTCACCTATGTTTTGTAAAGAAACTATTGTTTGCCTTCAACTTATTGAGCTAGTGGAATTATGTGTTAGAGTTTGGGATAGAAAAAAACTTGATTCTTTTTTCCATTATTTTAGGTTCTTAAAGTAAAAGTTATGGACATATGGATATAATGGTTAAATTCTTGATTATTTGTGAAGAAAAGAGTTCCTCAGCTTTTATTTTTCTTAGCTTAATCAAGTAATAGTATGTGGTTTGGTTTGAATACTAAAACAAGGTCTTCATATCTTTCAGTTCGATAAGTGAACAAGTATATTCTTTACGAATTCCACAAGATCAAGTGCTCCTTCTTCTTACAGAGGTAATGTCTAGCAAATTGTAGTTAAAAGAAATTTCAGCATCTTTGAATTGTATATCTATTTCAATCAATAATTTATATGCTTGATGTTATGTTCTAACTTTTTTGGTAGGTTCATATCTTCAATTCTTGAAGTAAAGTCATTTATCATACTACATTTTAAAGGTCTGCAATCTGTACGCTCTTTTTCTCTTTTTTTGTGTTCATTTTTTTATTTTGCTTCCTTGTGCCGAAATAATTTTTCATATTGCCATTTTTTTTTACGGTGTGGTTATGTGAGGTCTTTGCGAGATTCTATTGTTAAATTGTGGTCCTATTGAAGTAGATTGTGATGACCTGATAAGTTATTTAGAATTTTAGAACCTAATTCTATATTTTGCGGCCCCAAATACCTTATTTTAGACTTTTTCGATTTACGTGCCCAGTTCGAATATTTTTCGAGAGGCTTGTACGTTAAAAACTGAAAAAAATAATGAAATTTGGCCTTAAAATCTATTTGAGTTGACTTTGGTCAATGTTTTAAGCAAACAGATAAGAGTTTGTGTTTTAACTGTCCCGGTAGGTCCGTATCATAATTTGAAACTTGGGCGTATGTCCGGAATCGATTTTGGAAGTCCCTAGCTCGAGTTATCATTTTTATAGAAAAATTGATGTATGGAGGCTTAATGAATCTAAAAGTTTAACCGATATTTGACTTTATTAATATCGGGTTTGTATTTTGGTTATGAAACCCCGTACATGTCCATTACTATATTTATGACTTGTCTGTCAAATTTGGTGAGAAACAGAGTTGGTTTAACGTGATTTGGACATCCAGTTGTTACAATAGTAATTCTAAAGTTTTGTTGAAAATTTATTTGATTTTGGTGTCTGATTCATAGTTCTAGATGTTGTTTTGGCGATTTGATCGCGCAATCAAGTTCGTATGATATTTTTAGACTTGTGTCCATATTTGGTTTAGAGCCTCGAGAGCTCGGGTGAGTTTCAGATAGGCTACGGAGTGGATTGAACTTAGAATTCATAGTTGCTTCTAGTGTCTGCTGCAGATCTCGCATTTGCGAAGAAACCATCGCATTTGCTTGCCTGGGCATGGCTGGGGGGGGGGGGGGGTCATATATGCGAGGTAAAATTTCGCAATTGCGAACTTGGCATTTCCGCTTTTGCGAAGGCAAAGTCGCGTTTGCGACTCAACACCTTTTGTGAAAATCTTCGTATTTGCGAAGATTGGTCCGCATTTGCGAGGGCATCAAGGTTTGCATTTGCGATCATTTTATCGCAAATGTGATTACTGGGATTCTGAGAGGAGTTTACAATGCGACCTCTTTCTCGCAATTGCGATGTTCACAACTGTGAATACGATATCGCAATTGCAACATCTGCAATTGTGTAAAAGTTGGGTTTGACGGGATTTCTCTCATTTCTTCAAAATTTTAAACCTAAAGAACCCTAGAGGTGATTTTCACAAGAGCCCTTCTTCCCCAATCTATTGGTAAGTGATTCTAACCTATTTTCTTTCAATTTTCATTGTATTTGATAAGATTTCAACCAAAAATCTAGTATTTTCATGGAGGAAATTGGGGGTTTGGGTAAAATTACGGATTTTTGTAAAATTAAGATTTAGACCTCAAATTGAGGTCAGATTTCAAAACAAATTACACAATGGGCTCGAGGGTGAATGGATAATCGGGTTTTGATCCGAATTTCGGGTTTGGACCAAGTGGGCCCGTAAGTTGACTTTTTTAAATAAGGACCTAAATTGAATCTTTCGAAATTGTGGGTGGTTCCTAAGGCTTATTTTGAATTGTCCGGTTGGTAATTTACTAGGTTTTGTTAGTTCAGAGGCTTGTTTGAAATGTGAAGATGTGGTTGAGCTTTGAGTTTATCTTTGGAGCGAGATTAATGTTGAGTTTAACCTTGACTTGAGGGAATTAGGGACCCTCGGATTATGTACTATGTGAATTTTATGTGTTGTGGCGTATACGCGAGGTGACGAGTGCTTATACGCTGCGGAATCACTTGTTTCCCTGATTTTCTGCTTTTCTTTAATTATCTCCTTCCTTGTCTTAACTGCTATATACTCTAAATGCCTTCCATGCTTAGTTGTTACCTGTTAATCAGTGTTTCCTCCTGTTAATAATGTTAGATCTTTTCATATTTTTATAATTCCTTACTATTTGCTTTAATTGACTTACTTGCACCTTCTAATTGTCATTTACTGGACTTGTCTTGCTGTGTTGTATGGGAATTCCCATATTGTACAAGGTTTCCTTTTTGGTTTAGCTTTGTATTCATTGATCGTAGAGGTTCTTCTGATTCGAATTATTGTGTGACTGTGCTCGTTGTGTATTTGGTACTGATATGATGGGATCAGGTTGCGCGCCACAACAAGTGAAATAAGTGTAGATTGATACGTTGGAATAAGGGTGAACTTGTATTGATATGGTGGGACGGGTTGCACGCCGCAACAGGTGAAATAAGGGTGAAATGTGATACTGATATTATTATATGATGGGATCGGATTGCGCGCCACAATATTTTTTTATTGATTTTGATTATTGATATTGTTACGGTGGAATAAGGGAGGATTGTGTTGTATGGTGGGATCGGGTTGCACGCTGCAACAACCTATGTGTTTCTATTTCTTGAGCTGCGTTGGTTTTCCGTATTTTCACTTGAAACTCTAAGGATTGGTAACTCTGATCGTCACTGGCTTATTTCTTGTGGCCGTAGGTATTATCTTCAGTTGACTGTCCTATTTTGTTCCATATTTCCTTTACTGTCTTTATTATATACTGCGTACAAGTTGTAGTGTAAGTGACCTGCCTTAGCCTCGTCACTACTTCGTCGAGGTTAGGCTCAACACTTATAGAGTACATGGGGTCGGTTGTACTCATACTACCTTTGCACTTCTTGTGCAAATTTTGGAGTTGATCCCAGTGGCGGTTATTACGTGCTCGGATTGGACAGCTTGTGGAGACTTGAGGTACAGCTGCTTAGCGCCCGTAGCTCCTGGAATCCTCTTCCCTTTTAGGTTGTGTACTTTTCTTTTCAAACAGCTTTATGTTATTTCAGAACCTTGTTTGTACTATTCTAGTAGCTCGTGCACTTGTGACACTGGGTCCAGGGTTGTATCATATGTTTAGATGTTTTAGGTTCCGCATTATTACTTTGGATTATTGCAGTAATTTCAGTTTTTTCTCATTAAGTAACTTTAAACTGTTAAAAATGGATAAAATGTTCTAGCATTTGATTGCCTAGCAAGTAAAATGTTAGGCTCCATCACGAACCCGATAGTAGGAATTTCGGGTCGTGACAAGTTGGTATCAGAGCACTAGGTTGCATAAGTCTCACAAGTCACGAGCAAACTTAGTAGAGTTTGGAGGATTGGTACAGAGACGTCTGTACTTATTTTCGAGAGGTCATGGAGTTAGGAACAAATTCCACTTCTATTATTCTCTGTCATGCGAGTTTATTCTACCATTAATTATTGAACTCTTCTATTCTTGATCTCTCGTAGATGGTGAGAATATGCACCGCATCTTCAGCTGGACAGCAGCCGGAGCTACCAGTAGTAGCTCCTACAAGGGGCAGAGGTCGAGGCCGAGGTCTCGCTAGAGGTCAAGGCCGAGGTTGCGCTAGAGGCCAAGGTAGGGGCAGAGCTTAGCCTAGAGCTCAAGTAGCACCACCAGCCGTGGAGCCTAAGGTAGATTTTGATGAGGAGGTTCCAGCTCAGACCATACATGTTGGACCAGCTCAGGTCCCGGAGGGGTTCATAACCGCGGCAAAGGCCGGTGAGGGGCAAGCCATGTCTTCTGAGGGCCTATTGAGATTGGGCAAGTTTACCAAGTTCTTCCCAGATCACTTCAGTGGAGCACCTTCTAGGACCCACATGATTATCTTGACCGCTACCATGAGGTGCTGCGAAACATAGGTATAGTTGAGACCAATGGGGTCGATTTTGCTATATTTCAGATGACGGGTTTCACCAAGAGATGGTGAAAGGATAACGTATCTACTAGACCAGCTGGGTTGCCTGCTCTTACTTGGGACCAGTTCTCTCAGCTATTTGTTGAGAAGTTCCTTCCTATCATACTGAGAGAGAGTTACCGCAAGTAGTTTGAGCGTCTGTAGTAGGGCAGTATGTCAGTCACTCAGTATGAGACCCGTTTTGTGGATTTATCTCGTCATGCTATTCTTCTTCTTCCTATCAAGAGAGAGAGAGAGAGAGAGAGAGGGTGAGGAGGTTTGTTGAGGGACTCGCTTACCCTATCAAGCTACAGATGGTCAAAAAGACCGGGGGTGAGATTTCCTTTCAAACGGCTGCTAATGTTGCCAGGTGGATTAAGGATGTTCTTGCACAGAAGAGAGGGCAGGGGTCTGATAAGAGGCCTCGTCATTCCTAGTGGTTTTAGTGGTGCCTCATCTGGAGGCAGGGGTACTTTTGGTAGGGGTCATCCTTCGAGGCCATTTCAGTCAGCGCTTCAGGCATCCCACAGTGCTTCAGGAAGTCGTGGTCCTTATGTGCCTCATTCTCGGTAGCCAGCTAACAGTGCACCATCAGCTCATATCAGTACACCTCCAATTCAGAGTTATCACCGTGGTTATCCGGCTGGTTCGGGTCAGCCTCAGTTTCAGCAGCCACAACACCAAGATGGATGTTTTGAGTGTGGCAGTTTTGGGCATATCAAGAGGACCTGTCCGAGATTATTGGGCGACACGCCACAATAGAGTTCTCGTGCCATGATTCTGGCACTGGTTGCATCACCGCCTGTTTAGCCAGCTAGAGGTAAGGGTTAGGCAGCCAGAGGTGGAGGTTAGGCCGCTAGAGGTAGAGGTCAGACTGCTAGAGGTAGAGGCTAGCCAACTAGAGGCCATCCAAGGGATGTAGTTCAGAATGGTGGGTCCCAGCCCTGATGTTATGCTTTTCCAGCCAGGCCTGAGACTGAGTCATCAGACGCTGTTATCACAAGTATCGTTCCAGTTTGTCATAGAGATGATTCAGTTTTATTTGATCCGGGCTCTACTTACTCTTACATGTCCTCCTATTTTGCTTTATATTTGGTTGTGCCTCGTGATTCTTTGAGTGCTCCTGTGTATTTGTCCACATCTGTGGGAGATCTATTGTTGTAAATAATTCGTGTGTGGTTACCATTGGGAGTCTTGAGACTAGGGTAAATCTTCTACTTCTCGATATGGTAGATTTTGATGTTATCTTGTGTATGGATTGGCTATAACCTTATCACGCTATATTGGATTGTCATGCCAAGATGGTGACCTTAACCATGCCGGGGTTGCCTTGATTAGAGTGGAGAGGGACTCTTGGACATTCTACCAGTAGCGTTATCTCTTATATGAAGGCTTGGTATATGGTCGAGAAGGGGTGTTTAGCTTATTTGGTTTATGTCTATGATTCTAGTGCGGAGGTTCCTTCCATGGATTCAGTACCAGTTGTTCGTGAGTTTCCAGAGGTGTTTCCTGCAAACCTGCCGGGGATGCCACCCAACGGGGATATTGACTTCTGTATTGATTTGGCTCTGGGCACTCAGCCCATTTCTATTCTGCCATACTGTATGGCCCCGCCAGAGTTGAAAGAATTGAAGGAGCAATTGCAAGATTTGCTTGATAAGGGCTTCATTAGATTTAGTGTCTCGCCCTGGGGTGCACCTGTGTTGTTTGTGAATAAGATGATGGATCGATGAGGATGTGTATATATTATCGGTAGTTGAATAAAGTCACCATCAAGAACAAGTATCCATTGCCGAGGATTGATGATTTATTTCATCAGCTTCAGGGTGCCAAGGTGTTTTCAAATATTGATTTGAGGTCTGGCTACCATCAGTTGAGGATTAGGGCATCCGATGTCCCTAAGATAGCTTTTCGAACTCGGTATGGGCATTATGAGTTTCTAGTGATGTCATTTGGGCTGACAAATGCCCTAGCAGCATTTATGGATTTGATGAACCGAGTTTTCAAGCCCTATCTAGATTCCTTTATGATTGTATTTATTGATTATATCTTGATCCGTAGCCGAGAGGAGCATGAGCAACATCTTCAGATCGTACTTCAGACTCTGAAAGATAGCCAATTATATGCTAAGTTTTCAAAATGCGAGTTTTGGTTGAACTCGATCGCTTTCCTAGGGCACATAGTATTGGCAGAGGTCATTCAGGTGGATCCTAAGAAGATTGAGGCAGTTTAGAACTGGCCTAAACCTACTTCAGCTACGGAGATCCAGAGTTTCTTGGGTTTGGCGGGTTATTACCGTCGATTTGTGGAGAAGTTTTTCATCTATAGCAGCCCCATTGACCAGGTTGACCCAGAAGGGTGCCCCGTTCAGATGGTCAAACGAGTGTGAGGCGAGCCTTCAGAAGATCAAGACTGCCTTGACTACGACGCCAGTGTTGGTGTTGCCCACAAGTTCAGGATCTTACACGGTATATTATGATGCATCTCGTATTGGACTTGGTGCGGTATTGATGCAGGATGGAAGGGTGATTGCATATGCATCACGGCACCCGAAGGTTCATGAGAAGAATTACCCTGTTCATGACTTATAGTTGGCACCTATTGTTAATGCGCTAAAGATTTGGAGGTACTATCTTTATAGCGTGTCGTGTGAGGTATTCATGGGACATCGTAGCTTGTAAAATTTTTTCAAACAAAAGGATCTCAATTTGAGACAGATGAGGTCGTTGGAGCTATTAAAAGACTATGATATCACCATCTTGTATCATCCTGGGAAGGCCAATGTGGTGGCCGATGCCTTGAATAGAAAGGCAGTGAGTATGCGTAACCTTCCGTACATTCTAGTCGATGAGAGACCGCTTTAATCATATGTTCAGGCCTTGGCCAATTCGTGGGGTTGGACGTTTCAAAGCCCAGTCATATTCTAGCTTGTACCGTCACTCGGTCTTCCTTGATTGAGCGTATCGGGGAGAGGTAGTATGATGACCCTCATTTGCTTGTCCTTAGAGACACAGTGTGGCACGGATGTGCCAAGTAGGTTACTGTTAGAGATGATGGAGTTCTGAGGATACATGATTGCATTTGTGTGCCCAATGTAGATGGATTTCGTGAGTTGATTCTTGAGGAGGCCCACAGTTTCCAGTATTCTATTCACCCGTGTGCCGCCAAGATGTATCAGAACTTGAGGCAACATTATTGGTGGAGGAGGATGAAGAAGGATATAGTTGCATAGGTAGCTCGGTGTCTAAATCGTCAGCAAGTAAAGTATGAGCATTAGAGACCTGGTGGTTTTCTTAAGAAGTTAGAGATTCCTGAGTGGAAGTAGGAGCGTATAATTATGGATTTTGTTGTTGGACTCCCCCGGACTCAGAGGATGTTCGATGCGGTATGGGTTATTGTGGACAGGCTGACCAAGTTAGCGCATTTCATTCATATGGCTGTTACCTATTTTTTAGAGCAATTAGCTGAGATCTACATCCGCGAGATCATCCGTCTTCATAGTGTGCCCGTGTCTATCATTTTTGATTGAGGTATGCAGTTCACATCGCACTTCTGGAGAGGAGTACAACGTGAGTTTAGCATGCAGGTTGAGTTGAGCACATCATTTCATCCTCAGATGGACGGACAGTCCGAGCGCACTATTCAGATATTGGAGGATATTCTTCGTGCTTGTGTTATAGACTTTGAAGTTTCTTGGGATCAGTTCTTGCTACTTTAGGAATCTTCCTACAACAACATCTACCAATCAAGCATTCAGATGGCTCCCTATGAGCCATTATATGGGAGGCGGTGCCGATCGCCAGTTGGATGGTTTGAGTCGGGGGAGGCTTGGTTATTGGGTACAGATTTGGTACAGGATGCCTTGGATAAGGTCAAGATTATTTAGGATCGACTTCGCTCAGCTCAGTCCAGGCAGAAAAGTTGTGTCATTCGTAGAGTTTGTGATGTTGCATTCATGGTCGGAGAGAGGTTATTGTTCCGAGTTTCACCCATGAAGGGTGTGATGAGGTTCGGAAAGAAGGGAAAGTTGAGCCGTAGGTATATCAAACCTTTTGAGATTCTTTCAGAAAGTGGGTGAGGTGGCTTACAAACTTGCATTGCCACCTAGTTTATCAGCAGTCCATCTGGTTTTTCCTGTTTCCATGCTTCTAAAGGATCACGGTGATCTGCCTCATGTGTTAGATTTCAGCTCAGTCCAGTTGGACAAGGATTTGACTTATGAGGAGGAGCTGATAACTAGGTATTTTGACGTGTTTCATGCTCCTTCTTGCTTACGCTTTGATTATAAAGTCTTACAAAATAGTCCCAAAAGGCTCATAAGTTGTGCTTGATTGCAGGTTTGATCAACAAAGTGATGAGACGTCAAAGATCGGCTTAAAAGGAGTGAAACCTGCACAAGTACCAAAGACAAGACAACTCAGGACAAACAGGCCTAGTGCGGTCGTACTACACTTTGTGCGGTCCGCACTAGGGAGATTCAGAGAGCTGAATTTGAAGGCATCAAAGCAGTGCGGCTGCAGTACATATTGTGTGGTATGCACTGAAGACACCGGTCCGCACAACCATTTTATGCAGTCCGCGAAAGCAAACTTCAGAGGGATGTCAAGTGCCAAGGTTCAAGCCCGTGCGGTCCACAGTCCATTCTGAGCGGACCGCATCGAAAGCCTCCGCGGCCGTGGTCCATTCTGCGCGGTCCGCGGAGCCTGGGTTCAGAGAGTTACAATTTTAAGAGTCAAGAGCCTAGTGCGACCGCACACCATTTTGTGTGGTCCGCACTGACCCCGTAGGGGCATTTTTGTCCAGTTTTTCCAACTTAGTATAAATAGAACTTTTTTCCATTTTTAGGGTATCGACTATTTTTTGAACTGAGCTGCGCTCGTGAGAAGACCATCTGTAGCCATTTTGGGCATTTTTACTTAGTTTTTATCATTGAATCTTTGTATTTATTTTAGCAATTAATTAATATGCTTTTATCTTCATCTATCTCTCTGTTTTTCTCTTCAAGCATGAGTAGCTAGACCCATTAACTAGGGTTGTGGCTCAACTCTAGTGTGGGTAATTGATGGGTGTTGTGATTTAGGGCTAGATTGACTATGGGTGTTTGTTATTTGGGTCAATTTTATGGTTTAATTTATGAATTGGTGGTTGCAAACACTGGTTTATGCTAAGTTGACTTGGCTCTTCTTGAGAAAGAGAGCCTAAGTCTCCAAAATTGACACAACAAGGAATTGGGATGGACTCAAGAGGATTGTTAGTCCTAATTAAAGGGTTAAACCTCGAGAAAGTAATTACCCGACTTGAACCCTAGTTGCTTGAGCAAATTTGCCTACCCAGTTAGTCTTGAGAAAGTCAACTGGGCAAAATCACTCTCTCTACCGAGAGGTGTGAAAGTGGGTAAAATCGTGCAGCAGTTATAGCATATTTCCCCAATCATGTCAATCGTGCCTTAGAAGCAATTACCCGTCAATTGTCCACCTAGGAGGATGCCACTACCCTAGTGCCTTTTTATCCATTGGATACAACTTTTAGCAATTCTCGTTTAGCATAATCTAGTTGCATTTATAATTAGTAGTTGATAATAGTAGTTTGTTAAAGAAAACCCAAAAATGATTGGAAGTGATATTTGGAATAAATACATAATTCCACTCTAAATAGATACTCGACTCCATTCCTAGCTCCTTGTGGAAATCGATCCCGACCCACAAATCGGGTAAACGCTATTGCGACCCTATCTTCCTACTTTTTAGTAGTGCGGAGTAGGCAGCGATCACTTTTTGGGGCCGTTGCCGGGGAGCTAACAGTTTTGGCTATCTATTTAGTTAGTTTTGTGTATTGTTCTTCTTTCCTTCTTTGTTACTTACTTGTTTGTGTCATTACTCAGGTACCAACATGGCTTTAAACAACGCTAATGACCCTCTTGGAAACGTGATAGCGGGGGAGGAGGTAGATGATCTTGAGCAAGATGAGGTGCCTCTTGCACCTCAAGGTCAACGGAGAGGCCGGAATGCCAATGATAATCCAAATGATAATATTTCAGACCCTCCCCTGGTTCCTCGAAGAGTGGCTCCCCGAGTATTACCAAACCAGGGCTACGCAAGTGCTATTGTCCCACCCAGAATCCGTGCAGGCAACTTTCAGATAACCAATGTGATGTTGACCTTACTTGCGCAGCGTGGGTACTTCACGGGCGCTGCAAATCAAAATGCCTACAAACATCTGAAGGGGTTCGTAGATACATGTTGGGGGAGAAAGCAGACGAATGTGTCCGAGGATGCGTTGAGATTGGGACTTTTCCCGTTCTCACTTCGGGGAAAGGCATTAGATTGGCTCGAGAGACTCCCCAACCATTCTATCACAACTTGGGATGAGTTGGCGGATAAGTTTATTGCCAAATTCTTCTCACCAAGTCATATGGAGGAACTTCGGGATGAAATATTGACCTTCAAGCAATAGCCAAGGAACCTTTGCATGAAATTTGGGAGCGGTATAGGACGATGGTGAAGGAATGCCCAAATAATAATATGACTGAGGCCATGATCCAACAAACCTTCTACCAGGGCATAAATACTACAAATCAATGTATTGTGAAGCAATTGGCCGGGGGCAATTTTATGAAGCTTTCTTATGATGAGGATGTGAAGTACTTGATGAAATGGCGGACACTTCTTCAGCATGGCAGAGTAGAGAAAATGTGCCTCAAGGTGACCCTACGGTTATCCATTTGCACAAGGAATTACATGATCATGGACAAGCGATAGCCTAGCTTACTACTACTATGAACCAATTGGCTAAGACACAGTTGCAACAAGTTCAGAATCCTCACCAAGTGAATGTCGTGGAGGGTGTTAGTATGCTTGTCAACAAAAGAAGGCAAATGAGGAAACAAAATCAAGGAAATTCTGAGCAATTTGTTAATGAATATGATGGGTGTCAAAATGATGGTTATGATGACTAAAGTGAAGAGGTACAATATGTCAACAACTATCAAGGCAATAGAGGCAACTCTTCAAACCAACAATGGCGACCCAAAGGAAATTGGGGCAATTAACAACAAAGTGGTGGAAATTGGAACAACAACAACCAAAACAACAATTGGGGTAATCAAAACAACAACCAAGGCAATTGGAATGGAAATAACAACAATTAGGGCAACAACAACAATCAAGGCAGGTGGAACAACAATGGAAACCAAGGCAACCGGGGGCAAGGATTTCAAAGGCCCCCAATGTACCAACAACCGAACAATCCACCCCCTTTCCCTTCTTAAGGTCCTAGTTCTTCTGGTAATGATATAAGCAGAATTGAAATGATGTTCAAGAAGATGATAAAAAGGAATGCGGATTCGGATGCACAGTTAGCTTCTCACAACACCTCTATCCGAAACTTGGAGGTGCAATTAGGCCAAATCTCTCAGTCATTGAATACTCGCCCGAAGGGTGCTGTACCAAGTGATACGGTAGTGAACCCAAAGGGTGGGAACAATCATGTTATGGCGGTCACAAGAAGTGAGAGAGGAGGTGATGTGAATGCATCTAAGCAAAAACAAGTCGTGGATGATGATGTTGAGTTGAAGATGACGAAATCCCTTTGGTAGTTGAAGATGTGGTTGATGAAAATGTGAACAATGAAGTGAGGATTGATATTCAAGAAGTCGAGGTGGAAACCCAAAATGATGTGAACCCGTCTAGGGAACACATAATTGATATGCCGGAGCCGGTTGTGCCAAAAGCCAAGGCTCTTTTGCCAAGGCCATCTCCACCTTATCCTCAAAGGCTCGCGAAGCAGAAGAATGATAATCAGTTAAAAATGTTCATTGACATGATGGAGAGATTATCTATTAATGTGCCTTTGGTGGAGGCACTTGAACAAATGCCAGGTTATGCAAAATTCATGAAAGACTTGGTTACAAAGAAGCGTTCTATGGATTGTGAAACTATAAAGATGACTCACCAAGTTAGTGCTATAATGCATTCAATGGCCCCGAAGCTTGAAGATCCCGATGCTTTCACCATTCCTTGCACATTGGGAGTGCGGATTTTGCCAAGGCTCTATGTGACTTGGGAGCTAGTATCAATTGAATTCCCTACTCGGTTGTCAAAACTTTGGGTATCGGGCAACCTAGGCCAACCTCAATGAGACTTCAAATGGCGGATCGATCGATGAAGCGACCTTTGGGCATTATTGATGATGTGCTTGTCCGGGTGGACAAATTTATTTTGCCGGCCAACTTTGTCATTTTGGATTGTGAAGTGGACTATGAGGTTTCTATTATCTTGGGCAGACCTTTCCTTGAAATGGGGAAGGCAGTAGTTGATGTTAAAGCAGGTGAGCTCACTTTATGAGTGGGAGATGAAAAGGTCATTTTCCATGTTTGTAAATCTATGAAGCAACCCAATAGCACCGAGGTGTGCTCATTTGTAGACCTTGTCACATCTGTGATTGTGGATGATACCAGTGCTATGATCAATGTGGAGGATCTTCTTGAGGCCGTGCTATTAAATCTTGATGTCAATGAGGATGTAAGTAGAGTGGAGTGCGTGAATGCCTTACATGGGATGGGCTCTTATTCCTATGAGCCTAGAAAATTGTCATTGGATCTTGAAAACGGGAAAACTCCACCAACAAAACCATCAATTAAGGAGCCACCGGTGTTGGAGTTGAAACCACTTCCTCCACACCTTAGGTATGAATTCTTGGGCTCAAACTCTACTTTACCAGTTATTCTTTCTTCTTGCCTTACTAACATGCAGGTTGAGGCCACTTTGGCGGTGCTTCAAAAGTGGAAAAGGGCAATTAGATGGACTCTAGCTAACATTCGAGGAATAAGCCCCACATTCTGTATGCACAAAATTATCTTAGAGGATGATGCAAAGCCTTCCTTGGAGGATCAAAGAAATTTGAACGAGGCTATATAAGAAGTGGTGAAGAAAGAGGTGATCAAATGGTTGGATGTCGGGGTTGTGTACCCCATTTTTGATAGCTCGTGGACTTCTCCGGTGCAATGTGTACCGAAAAAGGGTGGTATGACTGTGGTGACCAATGACAACAATGAACTTATTCCTACTCAGACACTCACAGGTTGGAGGGTATGTATGGATTATCGGAAGCTAAACAAGGTAACCCGAAAGGACCATTTCCCATTGCCATTCCTTGACCAAATGCTTGACATCTCGTGGGGCGTGCTTTTTATTGCTTTTTGGATGGGTACTCGGGGTATAATCAAATCTTAATTGTCCCGGAGGACCAAGAGAAGACCACATTTACTTGTCCGTATGGAACCTTCGCTTTCTCTCGGATGCCGTTCGGATTGTGTAATGCTCCGGCAACATTCCAAAGATGCATGATGGCTATTTTCACCAACATGGTGGAAGATATATTGGAGGTCTTCATGGATGATTTCAGCGTGTTTGGTGATTCCTTTGAAGAGTGTTTGGGTAATTTGGATAGAGTGTTGGCCCGGTGTGAAGACACAAACCTCGTACTCAATTGGGAAAAATGACATTTCATGGTTGAAGAGGGTATAGTGTTGGGTCACAAAATCTCAAAGCATGGAATTGAAGTTGAAAAAGACAAGATAGAGGTGATTTCAAGGCTTCCCCCCCCCATTTTTGTCAAAGGGGTGAGGAGTTTTCTTGGGCACACAGTTTTTTACCGGAGGTTTAAAAAAAAAATTCAAAAGTGGTACACCCCTTGTGCAAGTTTCTAGAAAAGGATGCAAAGTTTGTGTTCGATGAGGTATGTATGCAAGCATTCGAGCTTCTCAAGCTTAAGTTGACCATTACCCTTATCATTATCGCACCAAATTGGAGCTTGCCTTTCGAGCTCATGTGTGATGCAAGTGACGTTGCAGTTGGGGCTGTTTTGGGTCAAAGGGTTAACAAGATATTTCATCCGGTGTACTACGCAAGCAATACCATGAATGAGGCTCAAAGGAACTATACAGTCACTGATAAAGAGTTGTTGGCTATAGTGTTTGCAATGGAAAAGTTTCGACCATATTTTATGGGGGCCAGAGTTATAGTGCACACCGATCATGTTTCCCTTAGGTACTTGATGACAAAGAAAGACTCTAAGGCAAGATTGATGAGATGGGTGTTACTACTTCAAGAGTTTGATCTAGAAATTGTGGACCAGAAAGGTAGTGAGAATCAATTGGCGGACCATTTATCCCGTTTGGAGGAGGAGGGGAGGCCTTGTGATGGCCTTGAGATCAATGATTCATTTTCCGACGAACAACTCCTTGCGGTGTCAATGAATGATATGCCATGGTTTGTTGATATTGCCAATTACCTTGTGACTGGAGTAATGTGTGAGCTCTCTTCTAACCAAAGGAAGAAGCTCAAGCGAGATAGTTTGGACTTCTATTGGGATGAGCCATACTTGTTCAAGATTTGCACAGATGGTGTAATTAGTAGATGTATCCCGGAGGAAGAACAATTAAATATCTTAAAGGCTTGCCATTCTTCACCCTATGGTGGCCATCATGGTTGGGTAAGGACCGCATCGAAAGTTCTTAGTTGTGGATTCTATTGGCCCACCTTGTTCAAAGATGCGGGTGATTTTGTGAAGAGGTATGACGATTGCCAAAGAGCGGGCAGAATTTCAAAAAGGGATGAGATATCTCTCAATGCCATTCTTGAGGTGGATATATTTGATGTTTGGGGCATCGATTTCATGGGTCCATTTGTTAGCTCTTATGGGAATACTTACATTCTCGTGGCGGTTGACTATGTCTCAAAATGTGTTAAAGCCGTGGCTTTGCCTAACAATGAAGCCCGGAGTGTTGTTGCATTTCTTAAAAAGAGCATCTTCACAAGGTTTGGCACTTCTCGTGCGATTATTAGTGATGGGGGGTCTCACTTTTGCAATAAAGCTTCTGACACATTGGTTTCCAAGTACGATGTCAATCATAAGGTTTCGACCCCTTATCATCCTCAAGCTAGTGGTCAAGTGGAAGTCTCCAACAGAGAAATCAAAAGTATCTTGTCAAAGATGGTCAATGCAAATAGGGCCGATTGGTCGAAGAAGTTGGATGACGCTCTATGGGCTTATCAGACGGCTTACAAAACTCTAATTGGGACGTCTCCGTATCAGTTGGTGTTTGGGAAAGCATGCCATCTTCCGGTTGAGTTAGAGCACAAGGCCATGTGTGCTTTGAGGAAGTTGAATCTTGAATGGGATGTTGCAGCTAATATTCGTGTTGAACAACTCAATGAACTCGATGAATTTAGATTTCATGCCTACTCCAGTTCGTCCTTGTATAAGGACAAGATAAAGTACCTTCATGACAAATATGCTCGTGGAAAGGAGTTCAACATAGGTGATTTGGTTCTCTCGTTCAACTCACGGTTATGTCTGTTTCCAGGAAAGCTCAAATCCAAATAGAGTGGACCGTTTGAAGTTGTGTTTGTGACCCCTTTTGGTGCTCTTGATTTGAAAAACAAAAATGGTGAAGTCTTCAGAGGTAATGGGCACCGGGTCAAACAAAAATGTTGCTCACTACTTCTATTGATACTAACAATGTGAGATGACTGTGTTTGCAGATAATGGTTAAACAAAGAGGTAAATGCTCCAAACAACCCGACAGAGGTGATTCCTCCCGGGGAGGGAAGCAGAGATTGGTTAAACTCACTCCCCAGGCTCATCAAAACATAAAGAAGATGAGAAAGGCAATTAAGGAAGCCGATAGAGCCTGTGATCTATCGGGGAGTGAGTATTTTCCCTCCCAATATATCTCTTCAGACTCAGCACCAACACATTTCTACTCAAGTTTCAGATTGACAGATGACACTCCTCCACCATCACCCACTGCCCAAGCACCAGGGCATGTTTCTACTGAGTCGTCTGAGCGCTCAGCAGTCGGCAGTGGTGAATACTCCACCTCCCCCACAACTTCATTATGTGGGGAGGGTGTAGACGGAGGTGAGGAGGAAGTGCAAGGGGATGAGGAGGTAGCTGAGGGTAGTGAGCCTCAGGTTGGGGGCATTGCCCGAACTAGAAAACCCGAAGTTTGGGAAGATAGGTTCATGAGCCGGGTGGCGTAACACAAATTTAGGGAGTGGTGGCCAGTGAGAAAATTGATACCGGAGCGGAGTTTTATTGATAGAGATCTTTTACCCCACAATCCTGACGTGCATAGACAGTTCAGAACAAGAGTGGGTTGGGAGCACTTTTTAGATGACTGCATGGATGCTAATGAACACTTAGTCAAAGAGTTCTACTATAATGTAGCCCACATCGTAAAGGGTTCCAAAGTGACTAAGGTTCGGAACCTCAAGTTGTTGTTTGACGTGAAGTCGCTCAACGAATACTTGGGTTTCAATGAGGAAGATGAGTCTCTTTATATGGCAAAGCTGTATATGGGCGAGGAGGTCCGTCCATGGTTAGCTCAGTACTTGGCAATCCCAGGTACCATTCCGGAGTGGTTTATTGTTGGGGTCAAAATACTACGGAGGACCCTAAACTTTGAGGCGAGGGGCTGGGAGACATTTGTGTGCATTCGGTTAGACCATACTACCCATGACCAGACACTTCCTCTCCACCGGGCTGTTTTGGTTGCTTCCATTATGGCGGGGTACCCCATCAACGTGGGGAATGTGATGTCCCGGATCATTTCTATAGTGGGTGCCGAGAGCGACCGAAACTATCCCTTACCCAACACCCTTACTATGTACTTCCGGGACTTGCAGGTGGACAAGAGACGATACGACATCATGGTCAAGCGACATCCCCGTTCTCCTGGTACAGCTTGAAGGGGAATGACAACCCCAAGGACAAGGACGCCTTTGCCCCTCGAATCGGCCTCCACTCGCATCGAATCTATCCAAAATCAGAATGAGGATGTCAAAATATGCTAAGGGAACGAAGCCCAAGCGAAAATAATCAATTTACAACATAAATCCCGAAATTACCAAAACCCGATCCCCGATCCCACATAAACAACTGGATGTAGACTGCCTCATCCAAGTTGTCCACATTGACTACTACAGTAGAGGCTCAGTCGGCTCCTCCAGCCCCACAGGTGCCCCAGTCGATAGAGGATGCTTTGAAAGAGATACTTGAGAACCAGAAGAAAATCCTCACTACTCAGGAGACATTGACCAAGGTAGTCGATTCACACAGCAAGGCTCTCAAGGAGCCTGCTCGGGAGCATAAGAAGCTTAGGAAGACACGGGCCTCCAAGGAGTCCGTGAAGGAGATGAGGGAAGATATAGATAGACTGAAGACAGACCACCTGCCTTTGGGCCTATTGCTCGATGACCCAGTCTCAGCAGCTCATCCACAACCGGAGCTGCCATAGAGGCCTCCAAAGAGGAGGAAGATCCCTAGAGCAGATGATGCCATCATCCAGTTGGCGGACCCACTGGAGGCTTCCTCCAGTCAGCCATAGGGTGTACCAGATCTAGAGCCTGTCCAGGTCTAGGCCCAGGTCCCAGCAGCTGAGCAACAGGGCACCGGGAACCAGTCTGAAGTTCCCGAGCACACAGAGGACCCAGGGACCATCCATAATCCAATGCAGATCGACAGGGCTTAGGGAGTCTTCATATCCTTTTTCTATTATTTTTTATGCTTATTTGGACTAGTTGGCATTGGGGACAATGCCATCTTTTATTTGAGGGGGTGCACCTACATTTTTGGATGACTGTATATATTGATTCATTTTATGCTTTCTTGATTTTCACATTTGGTCTGTATATAATTTGATATTTAGTTACTTTTATCGCATTTTTCATCTTTCTTTGGGTTTGTATATAAAGTTACATCATTGTATATATTCCCCCATTGTATATTCAAACTCCCTATTGTATATATTCATTCTATTTTCCGCAAAAAATTCTCGTTTTTAGCTTCTTATTTATGTTCGTAGCTTTTGTTTTGTTTTGGATGTTTTCAATAAGCCTTTGGTTTTCTTGATGCCACGGTTCTTTCCAAAGGTGGAGTGTTGTGTGAACCGGGCGGCTCTTCCCAATGATGGATGGCGTGACAACCTTCTTAAGGGTTTGAGTCCGTTTTTGTTTTTTGTTTTCAGTAGTTTATAGTTAAGGATACCTCAAGCAAAGCTTCACTTAGGCCTAGCACATTTGCCTTTGATCCCATGGTCAAAGACAAAATGTTGTGTTTAGGATGGTGAAAGTCGTGACCTTGAGACTCTTGTGTTGACCGATAATCATCAAGTGGTTTTTTGGGACCATTGTGTGCTCAAATCGTATCTAAGGTCATTGTGGGCCCCCGAATCTATGTCTTTAGCGATCATTTAGCTTGTGTGGTGAGTAATTGAATTGCAAATCCAAATCCCGAGCCATTGCTCTTGAACTTGCCCCAAATGTTTGTTGAGGCAAAATGCTAAGTGAATTTTGACTGGAGACGTGATTATAGGCCCTCCTTGATTCAAATAATAGCTTGAAAAATTCCATAGCCTACCAATGATATGATCCCTAGTTAACCCTTTTGAGCCTTAGACCTTTTTCTTTCAAGAACCATGAGACAAGCCTATACCCGTTCTAAAAGATACCCTCTCTTGGCACCCGATCTTTCCTTGAGCACATGGCAAAAGTATAAGTTTGGGGGGAGAGACAAGGGTGGCAACAAAGTGGTAAAAGGCACAAAAATGAAGAAAAGGAAAGGCAATGAAAAAGAAAGAAACACAAAAGACAAAAAGAATGCTCAATGTGAAAAAGAATAAAAAGGGATTCAAGAAAAGCAAAAGAATGAATGGTGTGGAAAGTTGAAAAAGGAGAAACGGTTTGAATTGCATAAGAAAAACCACATGTTTGAATTTGAGGGTAAAGAGCTCGCTTGTTATACGGGATCCGACGCATCCAACAGAGCGAAACAGTATTCCATTCTTTTCGATGGCATCCTTCCGCATTGGCAGCGAGTGGAGTGCCACAATCCCATTCATCATTTTTGATCTACATAAGCCAAAGCCCATAGCACTGGCGACGTCTCCGGCATAAATGCAAGGTCCCTCTAACCCCTTAGAAAGAAGTGAGATGACTCAAAAAGTCAAGAGAATGTGTGCCAAATGAATCAAAAGAATTGCTTAAGGGAAGATGGAACCCACTTAGATCAAAACATTTCCTACCCTGAACCAAAAGCCTTCACAATAACTCCACAAAAGCCTTATATGATCTTGAGTTGAATGAAGCTTACATTAGTGTATACTTACATAAGGGGCAAGCATATGGTACTTAGAGCCGGACTTGTAACCTTTTCTTGAGAGAGATGAGTGAATTCCCATTAACCTCGGTTTGTGTGCCAATATTCTTAAAGGTGAGGTTTGCTTAGGAAGAGTTTAGGATGTGTGAGTTTGGGTTCCACAATGACCAAAGTAGTTGATAGAGTTCTTTGATGTAATGAGTCAACTCTTGATGCTCTTGTGTCACACTTGATCCATGGTTTTTCAAAGGTTAAATGTTGTTAATGATTCATTTGTATTGAGGGCAATTGTTAGTCCCAATTGATGCTAGTTGAGGTTACTTTAGGATATCTGAAAATTCTTGGAATTTCCCTTAAGGGGTGGGTCTTATTTTATTTGCTTGAGGACAAGTAAAAGCTTAAGTTTGGGGGAGTTGATAACTAGGGATTTTGACGTGTTTTATGCTCCTTCTTGTTTACGCTTTGATTATAAATTCTTACAAAATAGTCCCAAAAGGCTCATAAGTTGTGCTTGATTGCATGTTTGATCAACAAAGTGACGAGACGTCAAAGATCGGCTTAAAAGGAGTGAAACCTGCACAAGTACCAAAGACAAGACAACTTAAAACAAACAGGCCTAGTGCGGTCGCACTACACTTTGTGCGGTCTGCACTAGGGAGATTCAGAGAGCTGAATTTGAAGGCATCAAAGTAGTGCGGCCGCAATACATATTGTGTGGTCCGCACTGAAGACACCACGGTCCGCACAACCATTTTATGCGGTCCGCGAAAGCAAACTTCAAAGAGATGTCAAGTGCCAAGGTTCAAGACTGTGCCGTCCGCGGTCCATTTTGCGCGGACCGTATTAGAAGCCTCCGCGGCCGCAGTTCATTCTGCGCAGTCCGCGGAGCCTGGGTTTAGAGAGTTAAAATTTCAGAGTCAAGAGCCTAGTGCGGCCGCACACCATTTTGTGCGGTCCGCACTGACCCTGCAGGGGCATTTTTGTCCAGTTTTTCTAGCTTAGTATAAATAGAACATTTTCCCATTTTTAGGGTATCAGCTATTTTCTGAATTGAGATGCGCTCGTGAGAAGACCATCTGTAGTAATTTTGGGCATTTTTACTTAGTTTTTATCATTGAATCTTTGTATTTACTTTAGCAATTAATTAATATGTCTCTCATCTATTTCTCTGTTTTTCTCTTCAAGCATGAGTAGCTAGACCCATTAGCTAGGGTTGTGGCTCAACACTAGTGTGGGTAATTGATGGGTGTTGTGATTTAGAGCTAGATTGACTATGAGTATTTGTTATTTGGGTCAATTTTATGGTTTAATTTATGAATTGGTGGTTGCAAACACTGGTTTGTGCTAAGTTGACTTGGCTCTTCTTGAGAAAGAGAGTCTAAGTCTCCAAAATTGACACAACAAGGAATTGGGATGGACTCAAGATGATTGATAGTCCCAGTTAAAGAGTTAAACCTCGAGAGAGTAATTACCCGACTTGAACCCTAGTTGCTTGAGCAAATTTGCCTACCCAGTTGGTCTTGAGAAAGTCAACTGGGCAAAATCACTCTCTCTACCGAGAGGTGTGAAAGTGGGTAAAATCGTGCAACGGTTATAGCATATTTTTCCAATCATGTCAATCTTGCCTTAGAAGCAATTACCCGTCAATTGGTCACCTAGGAGGATGCCACTACCCTAGTGCCTTTTTATCCATTAGATACAACTTTTAGCAATTCTCGTTTAGCATAATCTAGTTGCATTTATAATTAGTAGTTGATAATAGTAGCTTGTTAAAGAAAAACCAAAAATGATTGGAAGTGATATTTGAACAACTACACGATCCCAATCTAAATAGATACTCGACTCCATTCCTAGCTTCCTTTGGAAATCGATCCCGACCCACAAATCGGGTAAAAACTATTGCGACCCTCTTTTCCTACTTTTTAGTAGTGCGGAGTAGGCAGCGATCAGGAGCCGATGGCTATTCTATCCCGATAGGTTCGATAGTTGAGGACAAAGAGTTATCCTTCAGTTTGAGTGCAGTGGAGAGGCCAGTCGGTCGAAGCAACTACTTGGGAGTCCGAGTTAGACATGCAGAGTAGATATCCACACCTTTTTACCAGTCCAAGTACTTTTCTATGTCCGTTCGAGGACGAACGATTGTTTTAGAGGTGGAGAATGTGATGAACTGATATGTCACCTAGAGTTTTAGAACTTAATTATGTGTTTCGAGGCCTCAAATACCTCATTTTAGCCTTTCTCGATTTACGTGCATAATAATGTCACCCAAACTCACACCACTAATTGGGATTGTGAGGTAGTTGATGCAATTATAAATACCCAACGCGAGTCGGGGTCGATTTCACAAAGAGCTTTATGTGGGATTAGGTATATACCGAGTCTACTATATGATGTGCCCAAGATTGCACTTCCACATATTTGGTTGTTTCTTTTCTACGTCTAGTTTATATGCTAATGCTTGTAATTGAAAAGCTAAGAGACAAGTTTTTGGTATTGTTGTTTTTCAAGTGATAAAACATATAGGTTTGTAACTTCCGCTTAGATGGTTAGCTAACGGATTGAGAGCTTTAAGGCGTGTTTGGTTTATCGGGATACAATATAGCAATCACACGCGATTACTCACTCTATACCTCTCGGTAGTTTGAGTGATTTTGCTCAATTTGTCTTTCTCAAGTCCAAATAGGTATTTCAAGAAACAAGTGATAGATGTTCAAGTCGGGTCTTACTATCTCTAGATTCAACCATTTAATTGAGGCTATCAATTTCTTGAGTTTACCCCAATTTCTTGTTACCCAAGTTTTCCTAAACTTAATCTCTTTTTCTCAAGTAAAGACTAAGTCAATTAGGCATGAATTAATATTTACAACCATCAATTCTCAAATTCAAGCAAGAACTAGGCTAATATCATATACTCAATCATAAATAAGCACTAAATCAATCACCCATTAAGTACCCATACTAGGGTTGGGTCACAACCCTAACTAGAAATTTATCTACTCATAGTAAAATGAAGAAATTAAAGAAGAAACTAAGATAAAATTCATAATAGATGATCAAGGAAAGAAAATCTAATGTTAAAATGTTGAACTAGTACAAAGTTACCCAATATAGTAAAGAAAAACAGCTATCTACTCTCAGGTGAACCAAACTTAACCTAAAAATGACAAAAAGATCTATTTATACCCAGCTAAAATTATCGAACAAAATTTCCCCCTGCGGAGGTTCTACGTCCGCATAGTTCTGTGTGCGGTCCGCACTTTGAAACATGGCTTGACAGGTTGGACTTCCGCGGCCGCACAATTCTCGGTTGCGACCGCACTTCTTCAACTTCTGCGGACCGCACATTTCTGAGTGCGGCCGCACTCTTGATTCTGCGGCCGCACAATAATGGTACGGTCCGCACTTCTTGACCTTGGGCTTTGGCATGGGGGACTTCTGCGGACTGCGCATTTCTTAGTGCAGCCGCGCTCTTGATTATGTGGCCACACAATAATTGTGCGGTCCGCACTTTGCAAAGGAATTCTGTTAGAGGCTTTCTTTATGTTTTGCGGCCGCACTCATTATTATGTGGTCCGCATTTTGCCCTTTTATCCTTGTTTTGGTCCTTGTCCAAAATTACTCCTTCTTGAGTTGATTTTTATCTCTTTAGCTCATATTCCAACACTCCTACAAGAAAGCATATTTCATTAGTTTTCTGAAATACCTTTAAGCAATTAATTTTGAGCTAAAATTAAAGTAAAAGAGTGCAAATAAGTAGTCAAAATCCCTACTTATCATGCAGCCCGTGTATTTTTTCGAGAGGCTTGTATGTTAAAAACTAAAAAAAATATGAAAATTTGCCTTAAAAATCTATTTGAGTTGACTTCGGTCATGTTTTGAGAAAACAGACCTGGATCTGTGTTTTGACGGTCCTGGTGGGTCTGTATCGTGATTTGGGATTTGGGTCTATGCCCGGAATCAAATGCGGAGGTCCCTAGCTCGAGTTATCGTGTTTTGTAGAATAATTAAAGTTTGAAGGCTTAATGAATATGAAAGTTTGACCAATATTTGACTTTATTAATATTTGATCCGTATTTTGGTTTCAGAACTTGGTACAGGTCCATACTATATTTATGACTTATCTGTCAAATTTGGTGAGAAACAAAATTGGTTTGACGTGATTCGGACGTCCAGTTGTTAAAATAGCAACTCTAAAGTTTTCTTGATTTTTATTTGATTTTGGTGTCCGATTCATAGTCCTAGATGTTATTTTGGCGATTTAATCACGCGATCAAGTTCATATGATATTTTTAGACTTGTGTGCATATTTGGTTTAGAGCCCCAAGGGCTCGGGTGCATTTCGGATAGGCTACGAAGTGGATTGGACTTAAAATTCATAGCTGCTTCTGGTGTCTGCTCCAGATCTTGCATTTGTGAGATCTGGCTCACATTTGCGAGGCCTGGCTCGTATTTGGGAAGAAACCATCGCATTTGCAAGCTTGGGCATGGTTGGGGTTCCTCGCATTTGCGAGGTAAAAGTGCGCAATTGCGAACTTGGCATTTCCACTTTTGTGGAGGCAAAGTCGCATATGCGACTTAGCACATTTTGTGAAAATCTTCGCATTTGCGAAGATTGATCCGCATTTGTGAGAAAATCAAGATTCACATTTGCGATCATTTTATCGCAAATGCAATTACTGGGATTCTGAGAGGAGTTCGCAATTGCGACCTCTTTCTCGCAATTGCGAACAAGATATCACAATTGCGACATCTGCAACTGTGTAAAAGTTGAGTTAGACGGGATTTCTCTCATTTCTTCAAATTTCAAACCTAGAGAACCCTAGAGGCGATTCCCAAGAGCCCTTCTTCCCAAATCCATTGGTAAATGATTCTAACATATTTTCTTTCAATCTTTCATTACATTTCATAAGTTTTCAACAAAAAATCTAGTATTTTTATGGAGGAAATTGGGGGTTTGGGTAGAATTAGGAATTTTTGTAAAATTGGGATTTAAACCTCAATTTGAGGTCGGATTTCAAAACAAACTACACAACCGGACTTGGAGGTGAATGGGTAATTGGATTTTGATTCAAATTTTGGGTTTGGACCAAGCAGGCCTGGGAGTTGACTTTTGTTGACTTTTTCAATAATAACCTAAATTGAATCTTTTTGCAATTGTGGGGTGGTTCCTTAGGCTTATTTTGAATCGTTTGGTTGGTAATTTGCTAGATTTTGTTGTTCGGAGCCTTGTTTGAAAGGCAAAGCTGTGGTTGAGCTTTGAGTTGGTCTTTGGAGCGAGGTAAGTGTTGAGTTTAACCTTGACTTGAGGAAATTAGGGACCCTCAGATTATGTGCTATGTGAATTTCATGTGTTGTGGCGTATATGCAAGGTGACGAGTGCTTATGTGTCGCAGAATCACTTGTTTCCGTAATTTTTTGTTTTTCCTTAATTATCCCCTTCCCTGTCTTAACTGTTATATGCTCTAAATGTCTTCCATGCATAGTTGCTATCTGTTAATCAGTGTTTCCTCCTGTTAATAATGTTAGATCTTTTCATATTTTCATGATTCCCTGCTATTTAATTGGCTTACTAGCAACGTCTCATTGTCACTTACTGGACTTGTCTTGTTGTGTGGTATTACTTATGTGAATTCCCATATTGTACAAGGTTTCTTTTCTGGTTCAGCTTTGTATTCATTGATCATAAAGGTTCTTGTGATTCGAATTATATGATTGTGCTTGTTGTGTATTTGGTACTGATATGATGGGATCGGGTTACGCGCCACAACAGGTGAAATAAGGGTGAACTTGTACTGATATGGTGGGATCGGGTTGCATGCCGCAACAGGTGAAATAAGGGTGAAATATGATACTGATATTTATATAATGGGATCAAGTTGCGCGCCGCAATATTTATTTATTGATTTTGATTGTTGATATTTTTACGGTGGAATAAGGGAGGATTGTGTTGTACGGTGGGATCGGGTTGCACGTTGCAACAATCTATGTGTTTCTATTTCTTGAGCTATGTTGGTTTTCTGTTTATTCACTTGAAACTCTAAGGATTGGTAACTCTGATCATCACTGGCTTATTTCTTGAGGCTGTAGCTATTATCTTCAGTTGACTTTCCTATTTTGTTCCGTATTTCCCTTTCTGTCTTTATTATATGCAGCATACAAGTTGTAGTGTAAATGACCTGCCTTAGCCTCGTCACTACTTCGTCGAGGTTAGGCTCAGTGCTTACAGAATACATGGGGTCGGTTGTACTTATACTATACTTTGTACTTCTTGTGCAAATTTTGGAGTCGATCCCATCGGTGGTTATTAGCGTGCTCGGATTGGACAGCTTGTGAAGACTTGAGGTACAACTACTCAGTGCCAGCAACACCTGGAGTCCCCTTCCCTTTTTATTTGGCTATGTACTTTCTTTTCAGACAGCTTTATGTTATTTCAGACCCTTGTTTGTTATTCTAGTAGCTAGTGCACTTATGACACCGGGTCCATGGTTGTATCAAACGTTTGGCTATTTTAGCTTTCGCATTATTACTTTGGATTACTGCTGTAATTTCAGTTCTTTCTCATTAAGTAAATTTAAACTGTTAAAAATGGATAAAATATTCTAACGTTGGCTTGCCTAGCAAGTGAACTGTTAGGAGCCATCACGGTACTGACGGTGGGAATTTTGGGCCGTAACATAGATACTCTTTGAAATAAGCCGGGATGAACCTTTTTGAAATAATAATTGGTACTTAAATTGTATAGTGTAAGCTAATTTATTTTTTTATTGTGTTGCTATAATGTCATTACTGATTTTTGATTGTGTGTTTATATGAAGTCTCCGTTAAATTCTGTCATTAGATTGTGATTATCCTATTGAAATTTAGGTACATATCATTAGATTTAATCTGCATTCCCATTCTGCTCATGCACCTCATGGCGTTGACGGTTCTGTAAACTTTAGTTTTAGAAGACAGGGTGGCCAGTCTGATTTTCATTGTATAAAACAGCTGGAGAGTCATTTTTGGTAGTTTGCGCGTCTATTTGCCTTTTTAACTACTAGGACTCTGTAATTGCAGTTTTTCACAATATGCGGATTTTTTTGCCCATAGATCTTTCTTTATAGGGTGTTTTTTTAATGTCTTAAACAACTCATATGCCCCTCCTTTTTAGAAGCAAAAGTAAATGAAGAAGACACTTGATCGTTAGTCTTGCTGTTCATCTACTACCAGCAGGATTCTGGTAGACGTTCTATTTTTTTCATGTTTATGTGCATCTTTTGCATGTTTGTGAACAAAATTATGAACTATTTGACCATGCTATTTTTTTCTTAAGAAATACTAGCACTTTAAATTTTTTCATTACATATTTAAGTTATTAGGGGAGGTCTAGATCAGGATCGCTTCACTGACGAGTATTGAATAGATCATTCCAAGGCAAAGAGGACTAAACAAAATTTAGATGCTCCATTTCTATTCAGTGTTCACATTCTTTAATTGTTGCCGCTTATCTTCTAACTTTTTCCCTCCTAAAGCATTTGCAATAGCAGGTTATTTCAGAGTTCAAAAGGAAATGACTTGAGATGGTTAAAGATGGATTTGCATCAATCTCTCAGGTACAATTATCATAAAAGTTTTGTAACCTCGAAAGTTGTTAGGTACTGAATTCGGATACCGGGTCGCTCTATGTGGGTTGATCCAATCTATTTATGGAGAGATAGAATTTGGAAATAAATTAACTTCTTTGGAGAAGTTACTATACATTTAGGTGTGGTTGAGAGCAGTTTTTCCATAGCAGTTAATTTCTTTCTCTTTAAAAACTGATTTTGGTCTTCTTCTTCAAATGGGTAAGAACGAACAACAAAAAAGGAATTACTCTCCCTTTCTCATTAATCTTCTTATTACTTAATAGAGAAGTTTTCTCTTCTTTTTTTGTAAAATACATATAAAAAAGGCATTTAGTTTATGGAACTAAACTTTGTTTTCCAAGAGAATCAAAGTTGGACTTAGGGGCAATTTTCTGGGTTGTAATTTTATTCCACTACATAACAGGTACATGATTCTAATTCCTATTCTTATTGTATTTCTATTAACAAAAGTTTCCCAATTCTCTTAAATCGTAGCTATAATCGATCAGACTATCCAATCTAAGAGTTGCTACCAGTAGCTGACAGGGAAGGAAAATGAGAAAAAAATATAAGGCTATCTGAAACGGTGTACCTTTCTGCATACTCTGGAGAATGCATAATTTGGAAGGAAAGGAACAACTGATGGTTGGAAGATGCCACATCTGCAATATAAATATTAGAATATAAATGTTTGCACCTGTCATCTTTTTGGACTAACTTAAAAATGCATATGACTAAGAAATATTTTTTTAGTTCCTTCAAAACATTTAGGCATTGTTCAGGAACTGTGAGAACTTGCTATTATTTTCTAGCAATTTGTATTGTTGTACCTCAAACGATGTATCCAATACCTACTTGATGTTAATAAATATTGATTGTATATTCATTAAATGTTTCGAAGTTTGTTATTATAGTGTTGGACCCCTAAGGTAAGAAGCAAGAACTCATTCTAATCGTGAGATTCTTCTAGCTGAGATCTCAGTCTATCTCTTTCTCTACTGAAGATCTAGCCTTCTTTTGTTCACCGACCCCGAACTAGCTTTCTCTGATGCTAAAGCTTCCTTTCAAAAAAGTGCACAGTCGCCTCCTTTGCGGGGGAAAGATCCTTGTTCTTCCTTTCACTTCCTTTCTCCAACTCTGACTGCATACCTTCTGTAAACCCCCCCGAGTCCTTTACTAATCCAAGGTCGCATACCCAGACGGAAACTAAGCTCCCACTCACGACCCATGTAACAAGCTACGCCAAGTAAGAAGTGTAGAACAATTAGTTCATAAGGACCACCGTTGTATAACCATTCATCAACGGATGCCGCTTCCCAGATTGGGTAAAAATGTAAACCTATAGCTGCAGAAGTAGGAATAATGGCACCGGAAATAATATTGTTTCCGTAAAGTAGAGACCCTGAAACAGGTTCACGAATACCATCAATGTCTACTGGAGGAGCGGGTTGCAAGTAACTAGTATATATATAACTTAAGATCGTTATAGCCAGTAAAGACTAACATAACTAGTTAAATTAGGTACAAACTCAACTAACTAATCATGGTGGAGTACCGATGCTTCACCTATACATAGTCGAGTATAAGGCTTGGTTAATTATAAATGACTTCAGTTTGTTGTTTATCTACTTTTTCAACTAATATAATTTGGAAAGTGACATTGTAAAAGCAATTATATCTGGATTATCTTTGTAAAGGACTCTTCATTGATTCAAGGCAGAATATATAGACAGACACTTAAATTATCAAAGAAAGTTCACTTGAACACTTCAACTAAGCCATTTTCCACCGAAACACTTTTACTATACTTTTACTGTACCAGTTTAATACGCCCGACTGACATGGCAAATAACATGAATATCACTGCATTTGAGCGCGTGAACAACAGAAATATGCTGACAAAAAGCCTATTAACGGTACAATAAACGGTAACATCCCTCCTTTCTCCAATAATATAATTAGACCCTCCTCCCTCTTATCAGCCCTAATTTTTCACCATTCCTTCAAAATCCAGCCCTATTTCTTCAACTTTTTCTTGATTTTATTTAAAATTTCTATTATTCTCTCCAAATTGTGTTCGAATCTTGGCTTAATAAGCTCTCTATTATGTCTTTCAGAGCAAGAGTCGATTCATATCGGTGTGGTCATGAATGTCAATTGAAAACTTCATGGACTCCATCTAATCCTAGAAGGAGGTTCTATGGATGCAAAATTAAAAAGGTAAGTGATAATTAACTACAATTAATTAATTTTTAGTCCTGTTATTTTTGGGCTAATTTTAGTTTGAATAAATTTTTTTGAAGGACAAAGGTGGATGTAATTATTTTAAGTGGGTTGAAGACGAGTTTCCTAGTCAAGCGAATAGGGTTATTTGGGGTTTACTGAACAGGGTCAAAGCTTTTGAAGAAGAAAGGGCTCGAGCAAGAACAAGGAGGAATAAATTGGCTTCTATTACAGTAACGATGTTGATTATTTGGGTCTGCTACTGTGTCGTTAGTCATTGAAGTTGTTATGATTTTGCTGGTGGTTGAAGTATTTTGTGGGCAATTTGTAGTGGTGGTAGATATATTTTGGGTGTAGCTAGTGTTTTTGGATGTAATTGTGGCATGTGGCCTTACTTCAATGAAATGAAACAACTTCTGTAGTTTTATGCAATTTGTTATGCCTAGGTAAAAATATTTCTACAGTTTTTATGTATTGGTTCAATTTTTCTGCAGTTTGATGTTTCCAACTGAATGCATACAAAACTGAATGCATTTGTTTAAACTGAATACAATTTTTCTGCAGTTTAATGTTACTAGCTAATGTGTTTAAACATAGGCATTTAAATTGTATTAAACAGAATGCTACCAACACATTTAAATTGCATTCCAGCTAAAATATTTTCAACAATTCCAAACAACTAGCAAAATACATGAACTGACCCAAAAAAGACAAAATAATCAATCCAAGTTTGGATACTTAGAAAAATACATGAACTGAAATCCAAAATAGCATAATCCTAACACAACTATAGCACTAGAGGGGCTGGACTTGCAACTGAAGAGGTAGTTGCTAAAGTTCCAATTTGGCTTCTCTTGTTTGCACTTAGTTGTTGTAGCTGGGAAGTAGTTATAGCATTTCTGCCTTAAAACTTAAGGCCATGAGGTTTAAATCCAAGATCAATATTGACTGCACTGGTATCCTTTACAACCTTGGTCCCATATGATACAAATCTTTCACCCGAACTACCTGGCTGAAATTGACATAAAAGGCACATAGATCAGTTTTAACAAATGGTAGTAATAACAAAATGAAGTTATGAATAGACAGTCCTTACATTAATGATAGTCATTTCAGTTGTAGGGTTGGTGTAACATCCATAACCAACATTTCTTGACCTCTTATGTCCATCAGATGGTGTTGCAGATTCAGCACATCTTCCTCTTGTTCTTTTAACCCCAACATTAAGTTTTCTAAGAGCAGTTGGGGGAGGTGCATTTGGAAATGCACCCCTACCAAATCTAGTATTATTTCCCCTTCCTCTTCCATTGGTTGTGCTTGTATTAGCACTCTTTCCCCTTCCTCTGCCACTGGTTGTGCTTGTATTAGCACTCTTTCTCCTTCCTCTGTCACTTCCCCTATTAGTTGTTGTAGATTCTTGAGTTGCTTGACTTCCTTGGCTTTATTGAGTTGCTTGAGTAGACTCTCTCATTCCAGCCTAAAAATTCTAGAAAGTACATATATAAGTTGGCATTTAAGTGAATAAATAGGTAAAAAATATTACAACATAACCTTAATTGGCATGTAGACTTGTTATGGCCTCCTTGATGATATTTTGAATATGTCATCTTACCTCCTTGCTTAGAGAGCTTGCCATACTTCTTTTTATTAGGCTCATTCTTTACCTTTCTTCTTTTCTTTTGGGGCCTGCCTGGCATTGACTTTGGTGCAGGAGGCTCAATTACCATGTTATTAGTGTCATACCACATCTTCATATTGGGGATTGGTTCAAGAAAGTATTGGTATGCCTTGAGAAATGTCTCCTTTCTATACCAGTGATCCACATAATTGTATGATTCTTCTTGGTGATAGATTGAATATATTGCATGTGCACAAGGGATCCCTCTTAACTGCCAGGATCTACAAGTACATGTTCTTCTCCTCAAGTTCATTATGTATCTGTATTCATACTCATTAACCTCAAACCCATCAGTTCCAAACCACAAAACTTTGCATTTTCTAGACAACTCTTTATTTTCTTCTAGAATCACCCTTGCCATAGGAGATATGTCTGTAATCCAAGTCTCTGCAAACTGGATCATATCAACATGTCTCCTAACTACTTTATGTCTAATGTCCTCTAACATGGTAATAATAAACTTGTGCCTAGGTGCTATTATCCAAGAATTAAAGGTCTCACACATATTATTTTCTACAATATCACATTTAGAGTGTTCAAGGAAAAAAGCTCTACACCAATACTCTTTGTTATACTTCAATAAGGTTTCACATATACCTTTTCCAAGATTTCCAAAAGCAGCCAGTTCTTCTTTCAACTTCACCTCAAAACTAGCCTTAGAACACCTCCAGAATTGCTTTCTCATCTCCTCACCTCTCCAAGTTTTTGACCAATTAGACCATATATGCCTAGCACACATTTGATGCTCACAATTTGGTAGTAACTCTTGAATGCTTGGTAAAAAACCCTACAAAACAACAATGAATCAAACAGAAAATAGATGAGATAGAATAAAGTAAGCTAAAATAGAATGTAGATAAAACAGAAATCAACAAAAATCAGAAAGCTAAAACAGAAATCAGAAAACTAGTGAGAAGCTTTTGACTCATGAAGTCAGAAATCAGAAAGCTAAAACAGAAACAGAAATCAGAAGTAGAAAGATAAAACAATATAAGATGAAGTAAAGTACCTTTTGCATATCAGACATAACTGTTAATCCAGCTCCATCTCCCAACTCCAAGTCAACTATTAAGTTGTTTATAAACCAACTCCAAGATGTTTTTGACTCATTGTCTATCATAGCCCATGCAATGGGATACATTTGTTGGTTCCCATTTTTCCCAATAGCTACCAACAATTCACCCTTACATGCTCCTTTTAGAAAACACCCATCAAAACCAATGATCTTCCTGCATCCTTCCAACCAACCTTTCTTCAATGCATCAAAGCAGACATAGAAATATTTAAACAGATTCTTTCCAGGCTCTGAATTTCTATCACTTTTGACCAAGCAAGTACTACCAGGATTGGTTTGTTTAATAATATCAGCATAGTCACATAATCTAGCAAACTCCATCTTCCAATCCCCCATAAACTTCCTAAGCACTATCTGTTTTGCCCTGTAACAGATGGTTCTACCAACATATAAACTCAATTTGTTTCTAACCAATTCTTGTATTTCCCAGATCCTAATATAGGGCTGAGATGTGATCCTATCTCTAAATTTGTCAGCGATATACTTAGAATCACAAAGCTTGTTTTTGTTCATTGGATTGCACTTGTGAACAGGATGATACTTCTTAACTATAAAATTCCCTAAATCCCTGTCAAGACTTGCAAATAACTCCCACTGGCAAATCTTTGATTTACATTTCACCCTCACCCCAGTTGCCTCATTAGGTCTAAGTTTCAGCTACGCATGGTATTCAATAGCATAGTCAGTCACTGCCTTCCTAAATTGTTTGACATTCTCAAATATCATGCAAGTTCAAAAATAACCACAACACAATCTGGATCATATCTTAACTTTGTACTCTTCCTTCTACTTGGCAAATCAATACCAATTTCAGCTTCCACATCTAGCCCATCATCAGAATCATCACTACCTATATCAGAACTATCAACATAGTGCTCATCCCCACCTAATTTACTAGCATATTTGTCTGCCTTGTTCTTGCCAATGTCTTTAAAGCCTCTATCTATTTTTCCTTCTCCTAGAGGTAATTCTACATGAACAGTTGGTTTTTTCCTTCTTCTAGCCTTTAGCTTGGTTCTCTTTTCATTCCTAACAGCTATCAACTATTCATCAGCATCACTATCATCTTCTTCTAGTACAACATCAAACTCTGAGTCACTGCTATTGTCCAGATCTAAAATAGCACCATCAAAGTCTGTAACATCATCTTCCCTTACTTCAGTTTCAGTATCAACCTCTTTCCTTACTTCAGTTTCAGCAGCAACATCTTCCCTCACTTTACTTTCATCAATAACATTTTCCCCCACTTTACTTTCAGCAGCAACCTCTTCCCTCACTTCACTTTCATCAACAACATTTTCCCTAATTTCAGTTTCAGCAGCAATCTCTTCCCTCTCTTCTGTGTTTGTTTTCCTAGATGCAGCATTAACTTCACTTAAACCTATTTCTGGACCACAAATAAGTCTAGTAGGAGGCACATCATCCACTACCTCAGGGTCTAGAACAATATGTTGAATATACAAATGTAATTCATCTCCATTTTCAAGGTTAGACACAATATTCAATAATTGTGCATCACTATCCACATAGACAAAATTCTTAATTTTCGGGTCTTGGTAATAGAAGCCGCCCACTATGGCATATCCCATTTTTAGTGTAATATAATAGTTCTGGAATAGAAAAATTGTCGTTATCAATATAATCTATTAACACCTCCTGTTCCCCTACATATTTTAAGTCATGGTCAAGGGTAAAATTATCACCATGGTGAAAATTAACAACAATAAAATCTGATATCACTATTTTAATATTACCAAATTTCTTTAAAAAACCCCTAATTGTGGTCCCAAATCAGTCCAACTCCCACAGAGGTCCACCACTAAAGTGACTACAATACAAACACTAAAAAGACTTACCCTTTCAGCACTTCAAATTTGAAATCAAGCAGCACTTCAACAAGTCAGCACCGATAATATACTGATGATCATTCTTCAATCACATATTTGGACAAAATCAAACAAATCGAACAGATATTAACCTATGGCACTAATTACCACTCAATATCAAACAAAAACGAAGCAAAATCAATGGACATGCATCGCTTGGGGCGGATTTTACTGGAATCGAATTTGGGACTTAGGGCTTTTTTTGGTCGTTTGTTGTTTTAGGAATGTGTAAAGAGGGTTATAATTAGGAATAGAGTAAATACGTTTGGTTTTAGCTGGTAAAATAATCCATGTGTCATGGTAAAAAATGTGTCAATTTTTAATTTGTTAGATTATCCATGCTGGAAGCGTGTAATCAAACGCGTCAAAATTTTTATAAGCTCAGGTCGGACGTGTTAAACTGGTGCAGTAAAAGTATAGTAAAAGTGTTTCGGTGGTAAATGGCTTAGTTGAGGTGTTCAAGTGAACGTTTTTTGATAGTTTAAGTGTCTGTCTATGTATTCTGCCTTGATTCAAGCTTATCTATTAACATAGCCCTTTTCTATATCTTTTTGTTTGTCTTTTCTTTAGGAGTTTGTTAGGCCTTATGTATTTGTATCTTCTAGAAGATTTATTGTTGTAATCGTTCAGTCCACAACCTTCCTCTTTGTGGTATTAAAAGCTTAAAAGTATTATTGTGAGATAGATCCTAGTTTATTTTCCCCATCCCTACCCGACCCAAATGGCTGCTACTGTTGTTAATGCCGACGTTGCGAACAACAACATTGTTGTTCAGTTTAACCCTGTCACACAACTTCCTATTAAGCTTGCAGGTAGTCATAATATTTCCCTCGGGAAGGCTCAAGTGTCGATGCTTATACGTGGGCACGATATCTATGGCAATCTTGATGGAACTACTCCTACCTTTAGCCAAACCATATCCTCAAACAATCAAACGGTTGACAAACCTACGTACTTAACCTGGTTTCGCCAAGATCAGCTTATTCAAAATGCCATACTGGCTTCAGTTGATCCTACCATTACTGCATTTGTTACTTCAACAACCTCTTCTAAGGCTGCTTGGAATGCACTTCATATAGCGTATGCCAATAAATCTCAAACACAAATTTTTAATCTACGAGATTGCTTAGCTCGTCTTGCAAAGAATGTTTTACTTGTTGCTGACTATATGCATCAGGTTCGCTCTCTCTGTGATGAGCTTGCTACAGCTGGTGCTCCTGTATCCAACGAGGTACTCATTGTAAAGATACTTACTGGTCTTGGATCTGATTTCAAAGAATTTTCAGCAACTATTCGGGCACGAGATACTACCATCTCATATGAAGAGTTGTATGAGAAGTTACATGACCATGAACTCTTCCTGAAGCATCATGATACTCACGCTTCTCTCTCAAAATTCATTAGTGCTGCTATTGCATAACGATCTACTTCTCAACCTTGCAACAATACCAGCAATATCGTTACAAAAACGCGAACAACAGTCAACCCAACCAAGGCCAACCATGGAAGCTTCATAAGAACTTTGCTTAGTCTAACAACAATATGGTTTGCCAGTTATGTGATCGTCCTGGACACTCTGCCCGAGTTTGTCGCAGCCAATCCCATAATCATTTTCAAGCTAGAGTCAACTTTCCTAGACGTCAATCACGGCTACAATCATCATGGATCATCGACAAGGGTGCCGCACATCACATTGCCTCATATGCTCAAAGCCAAGCAACTGCTCAAGACTACCGCGGACCTGAGGAAATTGCCACGGGTAATGATACTACCATACTTATCTCCCAAACCGGTAACACTGAACTTAAACCATCAAATTATTGATTTACCCTATCTAATACTCTCTATTCTCCTGCCATAAAAAATAATCTCATATCTATCTTTCAATTTAGCCGTGATAATAACACATCCATGGAATTCTTTCCTTTTTCTTATATTGTGAAGGATATGAATGTGGGGGCAGCTCTAGTTTGAGGGCGGAGTAATGGGCGATTTTACACTTGGCCACCAAATAGGCATCCTCAGTGCAACGTGGTTGTTCCAATCCAATTATTGCACCGACGTTTGGGTCATCCAAATTGTCGCACTTTAAATAATATTTTGCATAAATTTTCAATTCCTGTTAGTTATTCGAGAGTTAGTTCTGATTGTAGTTCCTGCAATTCTAATAAAAGCTACATGTAACTTTCTCAGTTAACTCCCTGAAGAGCCAATGACCCCTACAAACAATTTACAGTGATTTATGGGGGCCTGAACCAATTTTATCTATCGATCAAAAAAGATACTATGCTATATTTGTGGATTACTTTTCAAAATATATTTGCTTGTATTTAAAATCACAGGGTATTGAGCACTTGGTTTTCCCACCAATACACTCCTCAACGAGTTGCGTTGGTAGAACGTCGTCACCGATATGTTATTGAAACTGCAAAAACACTATTATACCAAGCCTCGTTACCCTCTAAATTTTGGAGTTTTTCCTGTCACCAAGCTATTTATCTTATAAATACACTCACTATACCAGTTTAAAATGATCGGTGCCCGTATGAAATTTTATTTCAAGAAGAACCAAATTATGAGTCTATTAAAACTTTTGGTTGTTTATGATATCCATGGCTCAGACTATATGCCAAAAATAAACTAGAACCCAAATCAATTCCCTGTGTTTATTTAGATTTTTCGATAAATATTATTCTCATCAGTGTTTGATCCAGTCACCTCTAAAATCTATCTTTACAAAGATGTGATATTTTTTGAAAATAATTATCCTTTTGTAAATATCTTTCAAAAATATAGGGATACTGCTAAACTCCTAGCATTAGATACATTAGATAAAAATATTAGCTTTAAAAAGGAAAATATTTATATATCTCCTCTAAGTGCAAATTTTGAATTGCCACTTCCAATTTTCAGAAACATACAGTTGACAATTCCTTTGCCTTTTCCTATGCGTGCCTCTTCAAGTTTAGGTAAATGATACCTGTTCCTCTAATTTCTCTGGGGCAAAATATTTATAACCAATCTTCTCAACCTGAATCTAACTCCTATAACTAAGATAACCAAAACTCATCTCCAATTTTGAACCAACCTACCTTGGTAGCTCCTCCAAGATCCACACAACCTATCCCATAACCTACCAACGCCGAAACACACTCTCCCAACAGCCTGTACTAAACACCAATCAACCCCCATTCTCTACGTCCACGCCTACCCAACCTCCACCTCATCACTCAATGGTCACAAGGTCTCAGACTAATAGTCTAAAACCCAAGCAATTTCACTTGTCAGTTCAATCCACACCTATTCCTGAACCTATACCAAAGACCTTCAAATAAGCACAGGCTTACCCTCACTGGCAGACTGCTATATAGTCTGAATTTGAAGTTTTAGTTAGAAACAGGACTTGGGACTTAGTAACCAACGATCCCTCAAGGAATGTGGTTGATTGCAGATGGTTGTTTAGGCTTAAGCATAAGCTTGATGGTTCGATTGACAGGTACAATGCATGACTTGTTGTTAAAGGCTTCACACATCGACCTAGTTTAGACTATCACTCAACTTTTAGCCTCGTGGTTAAACCTACAACTGTTTGTTTAGTTCTTGCTATTGTAACTCAACTATCCTAGCCCATTCACCAATTGGATGTTAATAACGCCTTTCTACAAGGAAAGCTTGAAGAAGAGGTACACATGAAGCAACCTACAGGTTTTGATTCTTGAAAATTTCCTAGTCATGTATGTAAACTTAATAAAGCTATCTATGGTTTGAAACAAGCTCCACGAACTTGGTACACTGAGCTGAAAAATTATATTCTTACCCTTGGTATTATCAAGTGTGAATTTGATGCATCTCTTTTTGTTCTTCATAAGCTTGGACTTGTTGTGTACATCTTTGTTTATGTGGATGATATTATTGTGACTGGTAACCATCCAAATGCTATGAAATCTATTATTAATGTTATATCTTCACGGTTCTCTCTGAAAGATCTTGGGTTGATTTATTACTTTCTTGGCATTGAGGTTACACACACATCATATGGTTTGCTCTTATGTCAGCATAAATATGTCAAAGATCTTCTCCAAGATGTTAACATGTCTGAATGCAAAGGCGCTCCCATGCCCATGACTTCTACATGTACCTTTGAAACATCTCGTGATGATTCCAAAGTGGATGGCACTCTTTATCGTCGAGTCATTGGAAAGCTTCATTATATATCCTTTCATCAACCTGATATTTCCTTTGCAGTAAGCAAATTATCCCAATTTATGTATCAACCAGTTGTTTCTCACTATTAGGCGTCTTTGGTATTAAACTTGCTAAAAGCTCTATTGCTCAATTGGTTGCCTATTCTGATTCGGATTGGGTTGGTGACCCACTTGATCGAACTTCTATAATAGGGTACATTGTATATCTTGGTGATATTCCTATCTCATGGTCTTCTAAGAAGCAACTTTCTATTTTTTGGTCGTCTACTGAGGTTGAATACAGAGTTGTTGCAGCTACAACCACTGAAGTTGTCTAGCTTAAAAACATGCTTCATGAGCTTCAATTTTCATGTCCAGCCCTCCTTGAATTCTCTACGACAACATGAGCACTACTTATATTTGTGCCAATACGGATTTTCATAGCCGTATGAAACATGTTGAGATCGATTTTCACTTTGTTCTCCAGCTTGTGCAGTCTAAGGTTCTCGAGGTCCATCACCTTCATGCTGCAGATTAAGTTGTAGGTATTCTTACGAAGCCGCTGCCCAGTTATACATTTCTAAATATGTATCCCAAGTTAGTTCTGGTTTACACCAGCCCCACATTGTGGGGGTGTGTAAAGGACTCTTCACCTATTCAACCTTATACGTCAACATAGCTCTTATCTATATCTTTTATCTGCATCTTCTTTGTATCTTTTTGTTAGCCTTTTCTTTAGGAGTTTGTTAGGCCTTATGTATTTGTATCTTCCAGAAAATTTATTGTTGTAATTTTGCTCTATATAAAGAGCTCCTACTTTATTAATAAAATCACCTCCTTTCGTGCAGTCTACAGCTATCCTCTTTAATCTTATCCTCTTTTTAAAGTTACCAAACTATATTTAACTACAAGTGTTTAAGTCAGCATTTGTCGATTGCGTTTTATAGGTCAGCATTACTACACTCATAAGTAGCTAGCATTTATTCATGTCACGAGGTCTGCAGACGCGGGTAGATGTACCTTGAAGTCTCCTGAAGCAGCAACCACACCAGCTAAACTCGAAGCTGATAGCTAGTACCTGGATTTGTACACAAAAAACATGTGCGGGAAAGGGCATGAGTACACCACAATGATACCCAGTAAGTGCCAAGCCTAACCTCGGTCGAGTAGTGACGAGATCAGGTCAGGGCCCTACTAGTATAAATATAATGAAATAAAACAGTTAGAATATTATAGTAAAAACTAAATACGGAAAATCTAATAGGAATAGAATTTAATGAAAACCAATAGCTCGGAACGCAGTAATAGCAACAGGGGATCTCCCGGGATACTGTCCCGTAGTACCAAACATAAATATGCATGGGGATCTCCCGAAATACCGTTCCATAGTCCCAAAGTAACTATGCAGTGCTGGGGGATCTCCCGGAATACCGTTCCATAGTCCCAAAGTAAATATGCAGTATTGGGGGATCTCCCTGAATACTGTTTCATAGTCTCAAAGTAAATATGCAGCTCAACCAACGGAGATAATAGATTACAACAAGAAAACCACAATTTAGGCTAAGTCCGAGTCAAAGAAGAACATGAAATTTCACTAAAACATGTTGCATAGTGTTCAGATAGACAATTAAGGTAGTAAAGGCAGTTAAGGCACGTAAGCATGCTTTCCGAAACTAAACAGGATAGTTACATATGCTAGTGTTACTCAATTTAAGGAAAACAGATATTTTGCTTAATGAAAATGGGGGTTTTCAACAAATAGCCCGTGTACCTCGTCACCTCACGTACATGGCGCTCACATATTAAACAATACCAAATGCTAAGGGGAGTTCCCTCACACAAGATTAGGCAAGTCACTTACCTCAAACTAAAGTCCACTCAAAGCTCAATCACAGCTTTGCCTTTCAAACACACCTCCAAACAAACAATATCTAGCAAATTAGCAACCAAACGTTTCAAAATAAGCCTTAGGAATCACCTACAATAACAAAGGACTCAATTTAGGTCATTATTGAAATAGTCAACAAAAGTCAACACCCAGGCACGCTTGGTCCAAACCCGAAATTCGGATCAAAACTCGATTATCCGAGTCCGGATATACAATTGGTTTTGGAATCTGACCTCAATTTGAGGTCTAAATACCTAAATTTTTGAAATCCCTAATTTTTACTCAATTAGATTCTAGGTTGAAATCTAGTAAAATGAAGTGAAAGATTGAAAGAAACTAGTTAAGAATCACTTACATATGATTTGGGGAAGAAGAAGCCTTTGGTCTTCTAGGTTTTGAAAATTTGAAGAATGAATGAAAATCCCGTCAAGGTCTCTTTTACCCAGCTACAGATGTCGCAAATGCGACCTGGGCTTCGCAAATGCAAGAAATCCATCGCATTTGCAAAGATTCCCACAGTCCTGACTTCTTTGCAAATGCGAAGAAAGGTTCGCAAATGTGAACTAAGCTGGTCGCAAATGCGATCAAAAGATCGCAATTGCGAAGGTTGCCTCCTCCTGCCCCCATCACAAATGCGAAGGAATGCTCGCTTTTGGAACATGAGCTGGCCTATATTCTCTTCGCATTTGCAATGAGAAGCTCGCAAATACGAACTCTTCAGAGATCGCAAATGAGATGAGTAACCTCGCATTTGCGAGGTCTGAGGCCTGCAACAAAAACCAGCAGCGTTCTAAGTCCTAGTTTCACTCTGTAGCCTATCCGAAACTCACCCGAGCCCTCGGGGCTCCAAACCTAACATGCACACAAGTCTTAAAACATCATACGAACTTGCTCGTACGATCAAATTGCTAAAATAATACCTAGAATCACGAATTTAGCACCCAAATCCAATGAAATTCTCAAGAACACTTTGAAATTTCTGTTTTCTCAATCAGACGTCTGAATCACGTCAAACCAATTCCGTTTTTCATCAAGTTTCACAGTTAAGCCTTAAATATCATTTTGAACCTATACCGGTCTCCAAAACTAAAATTCAGATCTGATACCAACAAGATCAAACATTAAGAATTTCCTAAAAACCATTGAATTTTCAAACTCATAATTTTTAATAAAAATTCATAACTCGAGCTAGGGACCTCCGATTCCGATTCCGGGCATACGCCCAGGTCCTATATTTTAATACGGACCCACCAGGACTGTCAAAATACGAATCCGAGTCTATTTACCAAAAATGTTGACTGAAGTCAACTCAAATGAAGTTTTTAATCAAAAATTATTATTTCTATCAACTTTCAACACAAAAGCTTTCCAGAAACATATTCAGACTGTGCATGCAAATTGAGGAGGAATAAAATAAGGTTTTAAGGCCTCAGAACACAAAATTTGGTTTTAATTCATAAGATGACCTATCGGATCATCACATTCTCCACATCTAAAAACAACCGTTCGTCATTGAACGGACATAGAAAGGTGTCTGGGCTAGTAAAAAGGTGGGGATATCTACTCTGCATGTCTGACTCGGTTTCCCAAGTCGCCTCTTTGACCAGCTAACCCCGCCACTGAGCCTTTACTGATGCAATGTTCTTTGACCTTAGCTTTCGAACCTACCAGTCCAATATAACCACTGGCTCCTCAATATAAGAAAGATCATTGTCCAACTGGACTGAGCTAAAATCCAACACGTAAGACGGATCATCATGATACCTCTGGAGCATCGAAACATGAAATACCGGATGAACTCCTACTAAGATAGGTGGTAAGGCAAGCTCATAAGAAACCTCCCCAACACGCCTCAACACCTCAAAGGGACCAATAAACCTTGGGCTCAACTTGCCCCTCTTTCTGAATCTCATAACGCCCTTCATAGGAAAAACCCGAAGCAAATCCCGCTCTCTAACCATAAATGAAACATCATGAACCTTCCGGTATGCATAACTCTTCTGTCTGGAATTGGCTATACGAAGTCTATCCTGAATCACCTTAACCTTTTCCAAAACATCCTAAACCAAACCCATACCCAATAATCTGGCCTCACCCCGCTCGAACCAACCCACCGGGGATCGACACCGCCTACCACATAGAGCCTCATACAGTGCCATTTGAATGCTGGATTGATAATTATTGTTGTTGGCAAACTCCGCAAGTGGAAAGAAGTAATCCCAAGAACCTCCAAACTCCATCACACACGCACGGAGCATATCCTCATGAATCTGAATAGTGTGCTCGGATTGCCCGTCCGTCTGTGGGTGAAATGCTATGCTCAACTCCACCCGAGTACCCAACTCATGTTGTGCGGCTCTCCAGAACCATTATGTAAACTGCGTGCCCCAGTCAGAGATGATAAATACCGATATGCCATAAAGTCTGATAATCTCACGGATATAAACTCAAGCCAACTGCTCGAAAGAATAAGTGGTCATCATAGGAAGGAAATGAGCTGACTTGGTCAATCTATCCACAATCACCCAAACTGCATCAAACTTTCGCTGAGTCTGTGGGAGTCCAACAACAAAATCCATAGTGATTCGCTCCCATTTCCACTCCGGGATATCTAACTTCTGAAGCAACCCACCCGATCGTTGATGCTCATACTTCGCCTGCTGGCAATTTAGACACCGAGCAACATACTCCACTATGTCTATCTTTATACTACGCCACCAATAATGCTACCTCAACTCCTGATACATCTTCGCGGCACCCAGATGAATAGAGTACCGCGAGCTGTGCGCCTCCTGAAAAATCAACTCATGCAAACCATCAAAATTAGGCGTACATAGCATGCCTTGCATCCTCAATGCACCATCATCCCCGATAGTGACCTCCTTGGCATAACCGTGCCAGACCATTTCCTTAAGGACAAGTAGAAGGGAGTCATCATACTAATGCTCCCTGATACGATCATAAAGAGAAGACGGAGAGACCACACAAGCCAACATTCGACTAGGCTCAGAAATATCCAATCTCAAAAACTAGCTGGCTAAGTCTTGAACATCCAACGCCATGGGCCTCTCTACTATTGGTAGATAAGCTAAACTCCCCAAACTTTCTGCCCGGCGACTCAAAGCATCGGCCAACACATTGGCCTTCCCCGAGTGGTACAAAATAGTAATATCATAATCCTTAAGCAGCTCTAACCACCACCTTTAACACAAATGAAGATCCCTATGCTTGAATAGATACTGCAAACTCTGGTGATCAATATAGATCTCACAAGTAACACTGTACAAATAGTGCCTCTAAAATCTTCAAGGCATGAACAATAGCTGCTAAATCAAGGTCGTGGACAAGATAGTTCTTTTCATGCACCTTCAGTTGTCTGGATGCATAGGCAATCACCCTACGGTCCTGCATCAACACCGCATCAAGAGCAACACGCAACGCATCACAACAGACTGTATAAGACCCCGAACCTGTAGGCAATATCAGTATTGAGGCTGTAGTCAAAGCTATCTTAAGCTTTTGAAGGCTCTCATCACACTCCTCCGTCCACCTGAACGGAGCACCCTTCTGGGTCACCCTAGTCAAAGGTGCTACAATAGATGAGAATCCCTATTGGCACAAGTAAAGGTTAGTTTTGAAGACTGACGAAGGAACTCAGACATGAACCAGGTCCATCCTAGTGGAGCACAGATACAGATAGACTTGAACATGTGGCATGCACGTGAATGAGATAAACCTAACTTGACAGAATTTATATCTCCTGATCCTGATCGAAAAGCTTGCATAATAGATAAGGAAAAGGACTCCTTACTTAAAGAGAACACTGTTTAAGAAAGGGAAGGAGTTAGAGGTTAAGATCAACTAGAACTCTTCCACCAAGGAAGAGTAGCATCAAAATTCTAGTCAATCTCTATTTACTAACTCTATAAATATTAGTGTAGTTCTCTTTTACAGGTAACACACATAAGCATAAGTTAAACGTGAATTGAGAGCAAAATAGCAAGGCAATTTTGCAAGCAGTTCATGTGTGATTCAAGTGTGCAAACCTGAAGCTACATGAACCAGATAGAAGAACCAGTTCCAAGTGTTTGTCTTTTATTCTAGTTCAATTCTAGTAGGTAGTTTTATATTGTACCTTTCAGCTTTATCTAGAGGCAATTGTAATAGGTACTCGGAGTTTTCAAGTTAGAGTTAACTTAAAGTTGTCGCAGTAGTTAGAGGTCGTTTGCCATAACGGGATTAGAGTTAGTCCTAGGCTTACAAAAGAGTTTTAGTAAATATAGTTTTTGGCTCAGTGATTTTAGTGGAGAATTTGGAAAATCCTACTGGAAAGTAGGTCGTGGTTTTTTATCTTTTGAGCCAGGTGTTTTCCACGTAAAATACTTGTATTCTTTACTTTCCGCATTTACTATTTATGCAATAGTAGGTTAAGGAAAACTTAGAAGAACCAGGTCCTTCCATAATGAGTTTAAGCGAAAAATGGTCACCACACAAATCACTCCCCCCTCTTGTGTGGTATTAAAGTATAAAATATCAATTAGTATCAGAGCGGGTTATCCTTGAAGAGGCCAATACCTTAGGAACAGATCAAGATGAGTGCACCACCAAGAAACTGGGAAGGGCAATCCACTGCTAGGCCTCCACTCTTTAATGGCTAGTACTACTATTGGTGGAAAAACAAGATGAGAGATCACATCAACGGAGAAGACTATGAGATTTGGGACATTGTCATTGATGGTCCCGTGGCTACCATGAAGAAGAATGTTGAAGGAGTAGATGTGCCAAATATTATAGCTGACTGCAATGTTGAGGACTTGAAGAAGTGGAAAAAGAATTCTAAGGCCAAGAAGTAGCTTGTATGTGGACTTGGTCCAGACGAGTATAGTATAATTCAAAGTTGTACCACTGTGAAGGAAATCTGGAACACTCTGCAAGTGGCTCATGAAGGAACTCCTCAAGTGAAGAGGTCAAGAGGAACGCTGTTGTATTCTCAATATGAGAATTTCACCAAGAAGGAAGGAGAAACCATCCAAGAGATGTATACAATATTCACCATACTAACAAATGAACTTAAGTCTCTTGGAAGGGTTATTCTTGAAGAAGACAAAGTTGAGAGACAAGGGTTTTGCCAGTCACTTGGGAAAGCAAAATCACTGTAATTCAGGAATCAAAGAACATTGCTACTCTTAAATTGGACGAGATAATTGGAAATCTCACTGCCTATGAACTTAGAAGACAAACCATGAAGATGGATGCACCCAAAAAGGAAAGGATCCTGGCTCTCAGAATCACTGATGGTGTTGATCTAGAAGATGATGAAATGGCTATGATCATAGAGGACTTCAAAAAGTATCTTGTGAGAGGAAAGGGTTCTTCAATAGGTGCAAGCTACAACAAACCAAGGGTTCCTGAAAAACAGACCAATGAGGGTGTCTACAAGTGTAGTAAGACTAATCACCACATCAAAAACTGTCCTCAGTGGGAAATTGAATAGAAGAAGGAAAGGGCTGAACGAAGAAACAAGAAGAAGGAATAGGTTCATCCCAAGAAGAACAAAGGATCAATAAAGGCTATGGTTGTTGCATGGGATAAAGCTTAGATGAGGATTCAGAGGATGAAGATGGAGATGAACAAGCACTTGTGGCCATTGGAGAATCTGATGAGGATTCTGAGGTAAGTGTGATTCATCTCAAAGATAAGATTAAGTTTTTATCTAAAGAAAGTCTATCTGAGTTACTTGTAGATTTCATTGATGAATCTGAGATCATAAACAATGAAAAAGAACAGTTGTCTAAGGAATGTGTGATTTTGAAAGCTAAGTGCAAAAATTTGGAACTTAGGGCTAGTGAAAGTGATAGTAAAAATGTTGAGTTAAAGAACCAGGTTCTTGAACTTGACATGACTGTGCTAGAACTTAGATCTGAAAATTTAAAACTGAAACTAGGAACAGGTAAAAAGAAAGTTGATCACACACATCTCACTTTAAAAGAAAATCTAAGAAAAATAAAAGATGAGTAGTACAAAAGAGATGAGTAGATAAGAGTCCTAAAGGAAGATCTAAGCAAGGTTAAGCACGAGCTAGATAGAACCTATAAATGGAATAGGTCCTCAGATTCACTTTCATGGATACAAGAACACCATAGTTGCAACAAGAGAGGACTTGGCTACAGGACCCCTGCACCTAAGTGGGATCCCAAAAGCAAGTACATCACACTTCCAGAGAACAAAATTTGCACACACTATGATAAGACTGGTTACTACAAAAGTGAATGTACTGCAAAAGAAAAGGCTAGTCAAAAGAGAAAAACAATTATTCAAGGAAAAATAGGCTGTCAGGATGAGCTAAAAAGAATTTAATTTATTTACCCATAGAAAGGGATCCAAATAGTTTGGGTTCCTAAGACTAACCCCTGATTTCCTTTTGTAGGTCCAAGTGAAGGGGATCAGTCAAATATGGTACATGGATAGTTGCTGCTTAAAGCATATGACTGGAAGCAAGAACCAGTTCCTTTCACTTGAGGACCTCAAAGGAGGTAATGTCACCCTTGAAAATGGTAAGAAATGTGAGATCATTGGGGTTGGAAAGTGTCACGACCCCAAAACCGACTCGGTCGTGATGGCGCCTATCGTGAAACTAGGCCAGCCGACACAATCCCAAATCAAACCAATATTTCATAAAAGGAACATGTTAAGCTATTAATCAAAAATATCGCATAACATGAGTCTAAATAACAAGTGCGGAAAGAAAACATAAGCCCGACTTCGGGGTGTCACAAGTCACGAGCATCTACTAAGGTATGAATACAACGAAGACTACCACAGTCTGGAAAATACTAAAACAATCTAAGGAAGATGAGAGGGATAAGAGCAAGGCTACGAACGCCATGCATCTACCCTACTGACTCCAAATGACCCGCTGGATGAAAGATCAGTGCTCGCTATCACGACCCGCAACTCCTAGATCTGCACACAAGATGCAGGGAGTAATGTGAGTATTCCAACTAAGTAATAATAAAAGTAAATAAACACTGAGCAGTAAGAAAACACATAATCCACGTCATAACACCATAGTAAGAACATGATGTTCCCAAAACAGAATATAAATCAAGTTATCTCGTTAAAAATCCAATTTCAGTAAAAATCCTTTGAAAAAAATATCTCTCCAACATTTTCAACAGAGATTCAATTAAGATTAAAATAATATGATGAAAGTCATAAATAGCCCTTTGGGCAAGACATGTATCATAAACTGCCCCTCGGACATAAAATCAATCAGAACTAGCCCCTCGGGCTACCTCACAATCACTTGTAATCAGTCCCTCGGGCACAACTTATATCAAGAATAACCCCTTAGGCAACATCATATCACTCACTCAGGGTACCTGCGCTCACGGGGGGTGTACAGACTCCGGAGGAGCTCCTACAGCCCAAGCGCTAAAATCTACACGGACAAATCATGTGTTGCACAGACAACTCACGTGCTATCATATACCTGCGCTCACTGGGGGTGTGTAGACTCTTGGAGGGGCTCCTACAACCCAAGAACTATGACAAGCCATCTCGTGGCATAAATCAGTCAATACCTCGGCCTCACAATATCATGAATCAGTAACAACCTGTTGCAGCGTGCAATGCGATCCCATAATATCCTTACAATACAGGCCCTCGGCCTTACTCAGTCAGAAACCTCTCAAGCCACTCGGGCTAATAGCAAAACTGGGTGCTCAGCCAAAAATATCATTTTTATGCGTCAAAACAGAGTAAATAAGACTAAGTTGTGAAATCAGTAAAACATAGCGTGACTAAGTACAGATATTAAATTAAAACAGTGAGGAATAGTAGTAAAAATTCCCTAAGGGTCCAAACAGCTTGGCACAAGGCCCAAATATGGCATTCGGCCCAAAGGATAGTATACTTTCCAAAGCACAATAGTATCAAATAATTTTCAGTCAAATACGCGAACTAATAGTCGTACGGGACGGACCAAGTCACAATCCCCAACGGTGCATGCCCCCACGCTCGTCATCTAGTGTGTGCATCACCTCAAAGTAGTAAAACAATGTGAAATCTGGGGTTTCGTACCCTCAGGACAAGCTTTACAGTTATTACTTACCTCAAACTGGACAAAACTCTAACCTGCAATGTCCTTGCCTCTCGACTCGGCCTCCAAATGCTCCAAATCTAACAAAAATTAGTACCACATCGTTAATACACGCTAAAGGAATAAAGCCCATGCAAAAATTATTAAATTAAATCAAAAATCCTGAAATTGGCCAAACCCGACCCCCAGGCCCACGTATCGGAATCCAACAAAAATTATAAAACCAGAATCCTTATCCTCTCACGAGTCCATATATACCAAATTTACCAAAATCTGACCTTATTTGGTTGCTCAAATTCTCAAAATTCCTTTTCAAATCTCAAGCCCTAAATTCCCAAATTTCTAGTCCAACTTCTCAATTAGATGATGAATAAGATCATAGATTCATGAAATTTAAACCATTATAGGTTAGAATCACTTACCCCAATGTTGCTTCTTCAAATCCCTCAAAATATCACCTCTCTCCCGATTTCCTCAAACCCAAAATCAAAAATGGAGAACAAAACCTCGAGCTGGAGTTTTCTGCCCAGCAAAAACCGCACCTGCGGTCATAATAGCGCACCTACGGTGCCGCTTCTACGCCTAAAAGTCTGCACCTGCGGAAGTCACTTAACTTTCCAAAAACCGCACCTGCGCCTCATTTATGGCACATGCGGGCTCGCAGATGCGACAAAACACCCGCTTCTGCGATTCCTCTCCTGGCCCTTTATTTCTGCATCTGCGGCTTACCCTACCGCACCTGTGCCCTCACACCTGCGGTCCTCACTCCGCAGGTGCGGTTATCACAGAACAGAGCAACTTTAGCTTTATTTTCCAAGTTTCCAATCCTCCGCTAATCACCCGAAATCATCCCGAGGCCCTCGAGACCTCAATCAAAAATACCAACAAGTCACATATTATCATACGAACTTACTCGAACCTTCGAAACACTCAAAACAACATCAAAACACCCTAAATTCAAGCCTAAGAACTTCTAAACTTCCAAATTCCGCAAACGATGCCAAAACCTATCAAACCTCGTCTGAATGATCTCAAGTTTTGTACACACATCAGATATGACACTAGGAACCTAGTCCAACTTTCATAGTTTCATTCCGACCCCGATATCAAAATTTCCACTGCCGCCCGAAAATCGCCAAATTTTCAATTTCGCCAATTCAAGCCTAATTCCACCATGGACCTCCAAATCGTATTCCGGACGCACTCCAAAGTCCAAAATTACCTAACAGAGCTAACCAAATCACAAAAATTCAAATCCAAGATCGAACACTAAAAAGTCAAAAACTTGGTCAAACCTTTCAAATTTAAAACTTCAAGCTGAGAATTGTTCTTCCAAATATGTTTCGATTATCCTGAAAACCAAAACTGACGATTTACATAAGTTATAATACATCATACGGGGCTAGTCATGCTCGATAACTAGAGAGTAAAGTGCAAATACTCAAAAAGACCGATCGAGTCGTTACAAAAAGGTAAGTAAGACAGACTCACACTCCATTGAGAATGTATACTTGATAGATGGCTTGAAATACAGCCTAATCAGTGTATCACAACTGTGTGACAAAGGTAACTTGGTAGCATTTACCTCTACCAAATGTTTTATGATAAAATCTTACCACTAACAAGATTGTTTTGCAGGGAAAAAGATTAAGCAATATGTACATTGTAGATCTGTCCACTCTTTCAAAAAATGAACTAACTTGCTTAAGTGTGTTGGACAATGATCCCCTCCTTTGGCACAAGCAACTTGGACATGCAAGTCTATGTCAACTCAACAAATTAGTCTCAAAGGAACTGGTGATAGGGCTGCCTAACATCAAGTTTAAGGAAGACAAAGTTTGTGAGGCTTGTGCAAGGGGGGAAGCAGGTAAGATCCTCTTTTAAATACAAGAAAGTGGTAAGCACGACCAGATCGATGGAACTGATCCATATAGATCTCTATGGTCCAATGAGAACATTAAGCAGATGTGGTAAAAGATATGTGATGGTGCTTGTTGATGATTACTCTAGGTTTACTTAGATATTATTTTTAACTTCTAAAGATGAAGCATTTGACATGTTTACTTCTTTTGTTAGAAAAACTCAGAAACAACTAGGTAATCAACGTGCATCAATTAGGTCTGATAATGGAACTGCATTTGAAAATACTAAGTTTGCTGAATTTTATGATGTGCACAACATAGATCATAATGTTTCTGCCCCTAGGACTCCACAACAAAATGGAGTAGTTGAAAGAAAGAATAGGACACTTGAAGGTATGGCTAGGACTATGCTTCTTTCTAGTAAACTGCCCCATAGCTTCTGCGCCGAAGCTGTAAACACTGCATGTTACATCATTAATAGGTGCATAACTATACCTCTTGTAGAGAAGACTCCTTATGAGTTACTTAAAGGGAGAAAACCAAATATATCTCATATTAGGGCATTTGGATGCAAGTGCTTTGTGCAAAACAATGGAAAGACTCCCTAGGTAAGTTTGATCCCAGAAGTGATGAAGGATTATTCTTGGGATATTCTTCACATAGCAAAGATTATAAAGTGTACAAAAAAAGAACAATGTGTGTAGAAGAAAGTGTGCATGTGGTTTTTGATGAAACTAACATTCTTTCTGAGAGATAGGAACATGAAGATGGAGCTATTGGGCTAATAAAAGGTTTAAATGAAATTATAGCCCAGTTTGAAGCTGCACCAGAAGAAGGAACAGGTGATGGAACAGGTTCTTCCATCCAGGGCAACCTAACAGAGGGAACTAAACATAGAGGAACTGGCCCTAATACCTTAATGGAACCTGTCCATGAGTCTGTTCCTCAACAACAAAACATGGGAGAAACATCAAGCAGAAACCAGTTGATTGTGAAACCTTACAAGTATCAAAGTTCCCATCCCATTGAGAACATAATTACTGATCCAACTTCTGAAATTAAAACTAGATCTTAATTAAAGAATCTTTGTGCTTTTGATGCTTTCTTATCTCTTATTGAACCTAAAAATATTGATGAGGCTTTGCAGGATGCAGACTGTGTAAATGCAATACAAGATGAACTCAACCAATTTGAAAGGAGTCAAGTTTGGCATCTGGTTCCAAGACCCAAGGACAGATCAGTGATTGGCAAAAAATAGGTCTTCAGAAACAAACCTAACGAAGATGGAACTATTATAAGGAACAAGGCAAGATTGGTGGTTCAAGGATACAGCCAAGAGGAGGGCATAGACTATGATGAGACCTTTGCTCCATTTGCAAGGTTGGAAGTAATAAGACTCTTCATAGCCTTTGCTGCATATATGAAATTTACTCTTCACCAGATGGACGTCAAGAGTGCCTTCCTCAATGGCTACTTAAAGGAAGAAGTGTTTGTCAAGCAACCTCCAAGGTTTGAAAGTAAAGAGTGTCTTGATCATGTATACAGACTTGACAAGGCACTCTATGAACTTAAGCAGGCTCCTAGAGCATGGTATGAAAGACTATCATAATTTCTGCTTGAACATGGCTACAAGAGAGGTAAAATCGATAACACTATATTCTTGAGGGAAAAAGGTAAAGATCTTCTAGTATTACAAATATATGTTGATGACATAATTTTTGGAGCAACTACAGAAAAACTGAATAAGGAATTTGCTAAACTAATGGGGAGTGAATTTGAAATAAGTATGATGGGTGAGCTTACTTTCTTTTTAGGCTTACAAATTAAACAAAACTCAAATGGAATTATGATCCATCAGCAGAAATATGTAAAAGAGTTGCTTAAGAAGTTTAAAATGGAAGAATCAAAGGAAATCGATACTCTTATTGCAACAGCCACAAAATTGGACATAGATGAACCTGGTTCATCTGTTGATCAAAAGTTGTATAGGGGAATGATTGGTTCACTTTTGTATCTTAGTGATAGCAGACCTGAAATTATTTTCAGTGCAGGACTTTGTGCTCGATTTCAAGCAAATCCAAAAGAATCCCACTTGACCATTGTCAAGAGAATATTGAGATACTTGAAAGTCACCACTGACCTTTGCCTTTGGTATCCAAAAGGTAGCAATTTTAACCTAGTGAGATATGCTGACGCTGACTATGCAGGTTTCCTTGTTTACACGAAGAGAACCTCAGGTATGGCACACTTTCTTGGGTTATGTCTTGTGTCATGGGCTACTAAAAACAAAATTCAGTGGCCTTAGCTTCTGCTGAAGCTGAGTATGTTGTCGTTGCTCCATATTGTGCTCAATTGCTATGGATTAAATAACAATTGAGGGATTTTGGAATCGATGTTGGATGTATCCCTATCTTTTGTGATAACACTAGTGCTATTAGTATGACAAAGAACCCAGTTCATCATAAAATAACAAAGCACATAGATGTTTGACATAACTTTTTAAGGGACAATTATGAGAAAGGCTTGATCACTGTAGAGTTTTGTGCTACTGATAAGTATATTGTTGACATCTTTACAAAAGTACTGAGTAGAGAGAACTTTGAAAGGAACAAGTTAGAATTAGTGATGATTAAGATCACCTAATGGAACCAGTTCAGAATGCACTATGAAAAATAATTGGTTAGAAAATCTGGAACTTGTGTAAACATCTAGATTAATCTTTGTTTAGTCTCATACTGTAAATAGTATACTCCCGTGTCATGTGTTAATATGACTCACTGATCTCTAACAAAATTTTCTTTATTTTGGCAAATTGAGACATGATCAAGAGGATTTTCAGTGAAGAACATGATTCATCAGTACTGGTTCATCTGAATAACGAGGTATATTTTCTACACTCTACATAATTTGAAATACTAATATTTAATTCATGATCAGAGTCCTACCTATGTCCAAACACTTTAAAATCCTATCCTTTTAAGTTTGAACCAGTTTCGTTTTCAACAAGAGTACCGTGTTAAAATGCCTAGATTCTAAGGAAGCCTAACCGCCTATTCAAACTGAAATTTCAGGATGATTAGACTTCTATTTGACTACTAAAAGCTGTCGTTGTGTATTAATTACCCTCCTCCTTTAAATTCATCATCATCACCACTGCCACTCTCCCATAATTTCAGAAAACCATCAAAAAGTCTTTGTCTTCTCTGCTCTTCTCTTCCAAAATTCAAACTACCCATTTTTTCACAGAATCTAGAGAGAATGAATAACCCCCAAGATTCCCAAAATTCTGATGATTCCTTCAAGTCTGCGAGTGACGGGGAAGGAATGGGTCTTCCAATTCTGAGCAGGTAACATCTGTGCAAAATCCCTCTATTGAGGTAATCTCTAATTTGGCTGAAAATTTGGAAAATCAATTTGTTTTGGTTGGGTCTGTTGTGGATGTGGAAATGCCTGAGTCAAGAAGGAGAGAAGGTAAAAATAAAAGAGAAAGGAAATGAGAGCGAGGGTGTGCGTAGTGATGAGAGGGGAAAAGGGAAAGAAGTGGCTGATTCTTCACCCACATCTCAAACTGTTAACATGGCTATTTGTGGAGCTGAGCCAGAAAAGGTGGTAGAAAGTAGCAAGAAAACAGGGGGAAGTGGATCAGGGGAAGCTGCCGAAGGACTAGTTAATCTTGGCAAGCATACAGATGAACTTGGTTCATATGTTAAAGAAACACTAGCAGATCTTCTGAAAAAGGTAGGTGATAGTTATAACCCTAAGAAAAGGAGAACTCCAAGAAAAAAACTCCTGGAATAGCAAGATCCAACAAGAAAATGAAGGCTGCTCCTTCTGAAACTATTGAAACTCCTCTACCAAAAGGAAGGGTCACAAGGAGCAAGTTAAAGCGAGGAGGACTTGAAGAAAGTTATTGAAGAAAGTAAGAAGAAAAGGATAGACAAAGGGAAAAAAAGGTGGCAGATCCTGTTGAGGCTGTTGATGTAGATGAGATGGACTCAGTCCATCAAGGTGAACAAGTGACTGTTGAGGTGGAGTTTAGAACCCTAAGCCCAAGAAAGCCAAGACTTTCTCAAAGAAGTCTTCATCTGTATCTAAGTCTACTGAACCCTCTACCTTGGTTAAACAAACGAGGTCTGTTGTGAAAGCCAAGCAAGTGAAAATTACTGAAGAAGAAGACTGGAGTGGTGAAGAGGAGGATGAGTTTGATAATGAATAGGAAAAACTATCCAAGTTTAGCAAATGCACTATCTTGAAGGGCAGACTCTTAAAGGACTTGGAGGAAGAAGGGATGGTTCTATTGCTTGAAAGGCTAGAGGTACAGGGTAGAAGGACATGGTCCTTCAGTTAGATGGTAGACTAGTCAGAAATGAGGTTATTAAATTCATAAAGGATGGAAGGGTCACCAGTTTGGTGAAAGGGGTTCAAATTTCCTTTGATGCAAAAGAGCTGGGTAAAATCCCTGGTATACCCTCTGAAGGGTATGATGATTACACAAGGCAAAAATGGCAAAGTCTGGAATCCCTTCCTACTTCCCTAGCCATTACTAGGAAATTATGTGATACCAAAGAAGTTAGTGAGCCAAAGGTTGTTTATAAGAGTGAAATGAAGACACCCCACAAGGTGTTATTTGAATTCGTCAACAAGTGTGTGCTGCCTAGGCAGGAAAGAAGGCACATTGCCAACTACATGGACTTGGTTTTGATGGAATGTCTGGATAATGGGTGGAAGATAAATTGGCATGGGTTTATAATCAAGCTTCTAGATCGGGTTATCATTGGCTCCAAGGCCCATGCCACTCCTTATGGCTTCATTCTTACTACTGTTCTTGCTCATTCTAAGGTGTCTCTGAGGAAGTGGGAGATGGCCACAAGCAAAGACAATTTGGAATCAATATTCTGATTGATTGTGATTATGAGATCTCTGCCATTCCCAATGAACCTGGTTCATCTAAAAAGACACCTGTCAATAGCAAGGTCAGAGTCCTAATGCAGGAGAGTGGGGCAAAGGATGTTGAGATAGCAAGGATAAAGACTCATTTGGCAGAGCTAGAGTCTGAGAGAGATGCTCTCAGAACTGAGCTCGCAAAGGAAAATGAGAAGAATGATGGAATTCTTCAAGACATGCCGCACCTTCTCCAAGCCAAAACCCAAACCCCCAGTTCTTCCAAGCCTTAATTTCTTAGCCCTTCCTAGACCTTTTAGCCACCCAGATTCGGGATTTTTTTTATGCTCATGTTTTAACTATTTTGTTTCTTTTTGTGGATTGTGGCAGAATCATATTCTCTATCAATGAAGTTTGCTCTTATTAACTGTTGATATTTACTTGATTATTTGAATTTGTAGTTTATAATTGATAATTAATCCATGAATGCATTTGCAGTTGCCCCAGTGGTCATGAGTAATTTTTAAAATTTGAGGAAATTACACATTTTTATGCAACTTTTCGATGATGCCAAAAGGGGAAAAAATTAGGCTTTATACTCTGAACAGTGATGTTTATAACCTAATGAACTTGGTCCTTGATGATAAGAGAAAAATGTTTCAAAAATAACAATGATGTTGAGCTGAGTTCTAATAGAGCCTAAGTGTATGAAAAGCACAAAGTTTGTCATCATCAAAAAGGGAGAATTTATTGGCCCAAGTAAAGGTTAGTTTTGAAGACTGACAAAGGAACTCAGACATGAACCATGTCCATCCTAGTGAAGCACAGATACGGATAAACTTGAGCATGTAGGATACACGTGAAGGAGATAAACCTAACTTGATAGAATTGATATCTCCTGATCCTGATAGAAAAGGTTGCATAATGGATAAGGAGAAGGACTCCTTACTCAAAGAGAACATGGTTTAAGAAAGGGAAGGAGTTAGAGGTTGAGATCAACTAGAACTCTTCCATCAAGGAAAAGTAGCATCAGAATTCTAGTCAATCTCTATTTACTAACTCTATAAATATCAATATTGTTCTCTTTTACAAGTAACACACATAAGCAGAAGTTAAACATGAAATTAGAGCAAAATAGCAAGGTAATTTTGCAAGCAGTTCAGGTGTGATTCAAGTGTGCAAACCTGAAGCTACATGAACCAGATAGAAGAATCAGTTCCAAGTGTCTGTCTTTTATTTTAGTTCAATTGTAGTAGGTGGTTTTATATTGTACCTTTCAGCTTTATCAAGAGGCAATTGTAATAGGTACTCAGAGTTTTCAAGTTAGAGTTAACTAGAAATTGTCGCAGCAGTTAGAGTTTGTTTTCCACAACGGGATTAGAGTTAGTCCAAGGTTTACAAAAGAGTTTTTGTAAATGCAGTTTTTGGCTCAGTGATTTTAGTGGAGAGTTTGGGAAAATCCTACTAGAAAGTATTTTTTCACTTTTTGAGCCAGGCGTTTTCCACATAAAATACTTATGTTCTTTACTTTCTGCATTTACTATTTCTGCAATAGTAGGTTAAGGAACACTTAGAAGAACCAGGTCCTTCCATAATCAGTTTAAGAAAAACATTGGTCACGACACAAATCACCCCCCCCTCTTGTGTGGTATTGAAGTATAAAACATAAATCCCTCAACAAATCAACGGTAATAGCCCGCCAAACCAATAAAACTCCGGATATTTGTAGCTGAGGACGGTATGGGCCAACTCTGCATCGCTTCCACTTTCTTCGGATCTACCTTGATCCCTTCACTCGACACCCAAAAATGCCACGAAATCTAACCAGAAATCGCATTTTGAAAACTTTGCATATAATATCTTCTCACTCAGGGTCTGAAGCACAGTCCTCAGATGCTGCTCATGATCTTCTCGACTCCGGGAGTATACCAGAATGTCGTCAATAAAGACAATGACGAATGTATCAAGATAAGGCCAAAATACATTGTCCATCAAATGCATAAATGTTGTTGGGGCGTTGGTCATGCCAAATGACATGACAAGGAACTCGTAATGACCAAACCAAGTCCTGAAAGCAGTCTTCCGGATATCTGGCTCCCGAATCTGCAACTGATGATAACCCGAATGCAAGTTAATCTTTGAAAACACTTAGGAACCCTATAACTGATCAAATAGGTCATCAATATGAGGCAAAGGATACTGATTCTTCACTGTAACTTTGTTCAACTAGAGATAATCAAAGCACATACGCATAGAACCGTCCTTTTTCTTCACAAACAAGACAGGAGCACCCCAAGGTGACACACTGGGCCGAATGAAGCCCTTATCAAGCAATTCCTGTAACTGTTCTTTCAACTCCTTCAACTCAGGAGGGGCTCTATGATAAGGAGGAATAGATATGAGTTGAGTGCCCGGTAACAAATCAATGTCTCTATTGGGCGGCATACCCGGAAGATTAGTTGGAAACACATCAGGATAATCCCTCACTACTAGGACTAAATCAACTATAGGAGTATCACTACTGACATCTCTCACATAAGCTAAATATGTGTCATACCCCTTCTCAACCATTCACTGAGCCTTAATAAATGAAATAACTCAGCTGGGGGTGTAATCTAAGGTACCCCTCCACTCTAATCGCGGTAAACCTGGCATAGCCAGCGTCACAATCTTAGAGTGACAATCAAGAAAAGCATAATTAGGCGAGAACCAGTCCATGCCCAAGATAACATCAAAATTTACTATACTGAGCAATAACAAATTGGCTCTAATCTCAAACTACTAAGATTAATCAAACACGACTGATAAAAGTGGTCCACAACAAAAGAATCCCCTACAGGAGTAGACACATAAATGGGGGAACTCAAAGAATCCCGAGATACACCCAATACGGGGCAAAATAAGAGGATGCATAGGAATAAGTGGAGCTTGGATCGAATAGAACCGATGCATCTCTATGACAAACTGGAACAATACCTGTAATGACAGAATTGGAAGCAACAGACTCTATACGAGCAGGAAGGGCATAGTATCTGGTCTGGTATCGCCCTCTAGGGCGACCTCTACCTCCTCGACCTCCACCTCTAGTGGCCTGAGCAGGTGGAGTGGCAGCTAGAGCTGTAATCATAGCCTAGGAACCTTGTGGAGCACATTGTGGCTGAGACGTCTGTGGCGGTGCACCCCTCCTAAGTTTGGGGCAATCCCTCACCATATGGGGAGAGTCGCCACACTCAAAATAAGCTCTGAGAGGACGTGGCAGATGTGGCTGACTCGGATCAGGTCTGCTAGACTGACCATTGAAAGCACCCCGTACAGGAGGCACACTAGATACCAGAAGTGCATAATAAGGCTCCTGAGGTCTAGGAGGAGATGGAATGCCACTGGCGGCTAGAAGAGCTAAGTGAACGGGGTGACTCATATAACCCCTACCATGACGAACTGTAGCTGGGGCATGGGCACCAGAATAATGTTCTGACTCTCGAGACCTCTTGGACTCTCTCTCTCCTCCCTATCCCGAGAAAGCATGCCCTCTACTCTCCTAGCAATACTCACCACCTGCTAATACGTGATATCCATATCTAACTCATGGGCCATGCTAGACCTGATGCTGGGAATGAGCCCCTCAATAAATCGACGAACCCTCTCTTGCACTAGAAACCAAGGCCGGTGCATGCCTAGCCAAGTCATTGAAACCTATTGCATACTCTGAAATAGTTATAGTACCCTAGCGCAACTGCTCAAACTCGGTGCGCCATGCGTCCCTGAGGCTCTGAGGGACATACTCCCTTAAAAACATATCTGAGAATTGAGTCCATGTAAGGGAAGCTGCCTTAGCCGGATTGTCCAACTCAAAAGTACGACACCACTGATAGGCTGCCCCTCGAAGCTAGAAGGCGGTGAAAGAAACCCCACTCGACTCTGCTATGCCCATAGTGCGGAGGATGTAGTGGCACTCCTTCAGAAATCCCTGAGCATCCTTTGATGATAAACCACTGAATGTAGGAGGGTCGTACTTCTTGTACCTCTCAAGCCTCCGTTGCTCCTCCTCTGAAGCTACTGCCCTACCCTCGGGCTGAATTGGGGCTATATGTGGTACCGATATAACCTTTGAGATATGATCAACCTGAAGCCGCTGCTCCGGGGTATGGGCAACGGGAGTCTATGCTCCTCCCCCAGCCTGAGATCTAGCCGCAGCAAGGGGAATCAACCATGCCTGGGTTAGAGTGTTGTACATGCTCATGAACTGTGCAAGGGTCTCCTGAAGAGTTGGAGTAGTAGTAGTAGGCGTATCAGGTGTCTGTGCTCTGGCTGGAGCTACTGGTGGCTCCTCTGTATCAGCTCACCCGGGTGCTCTAGCTGCACCACGTGCACGTCCACGGCCTCTACCCCAGCCCCATCTTCTAGCAGCTCTAGTAGGAGGGGCGGGTACCTTGTCCTGTCCGGTAGCACGTCTCCTCACCATCTGTGAGAGAATAGAATAAAAGTTTAGAATTTCAAAGTTAATAATCTCGCACGACAAGGAATAAAATGAAGTGGAATTTTCCTAACAGTTCCATAGCCTCCCAAAGATAAGTATAGACGTCTCCGTACCGATCCATGAGACTCTAATAAATCGACTTGTGACTCATGACTCCTATGAACCTAGAGCTCTGATACCTACTTGTTACGGCCCAATTTCTCCCTCCGTGAACTGTCGTGATGGCATATAGTCTCTAAGACTAGGTAAGCCTAATATTGCAGAAATGAAATGAAAATACAAGGATAACGGCTAACAGATAAAATAATTAAGCAACAATGGTGCCACTCGGCATATACAATAATCATCTTTCCCAAAACTCAAAATGTCGCAATGTCACAAGCATCTAAGAAGTCCTAATTATTCTATACATCATTTCTACGGAAAAGAAGAAAATGAACATAGGGGATAGAAGGGGACTCTGAGGTCTGCGGACGCGGGTAGAAGTACCTTGAAGTCTCCTGAAGCAGCAACCATACAGCTAGACTCAAGACTGATAGCTAGTACCTGGATATGCACACGCAAAACATGTGCAGGAAAGGGCATGAGTACACCACAATGGTACCTAATAAATGCCAAGCCTAACCTCGGTCGTGTAGTGACGAGATTAGGTAAGGGCCCTACTGGTATAAATATAGTGCAATAAGACAGAAAAAATATTACAGTAAAAACTAAATATGAAAAATCTAACATGAATAGAATTAAATAAAAACCAACAACTCAGAACGCAGTAATAGCAGCAGGGGATCTTCGGGATACCGCCCCGTAGTCCCAAACGTAAATGTGCAGGGGATCTCCCGAAATACCATTTCGTAGTCCCAATGTAAATATGCAGTGTTGGGTGATCTCCCGGAATACCGTTCCATAATCCCAAAGTAAATATGTAGTACAGGAGGATCTCCTGGAATACCGTTCCGTAGTCCCAAAGTAAATATGCAACTCAACCAACAGAGATAACAAATTACAATAAGAAACCACAATTTAGGCTAAGTCCGAGTCAAAAAAGAATAGGAAATTTCACTAAACCTACTGCATAGTGTTCAGATAGACAGTTAAGACAGTTAAGGCACATAAGCATGCTTTCCTAAACTAAACATGATAGTTACATATGCTAGTGTTACTCAATTAAAGGAAAACGGATATTTGCCTAATGAAAATGGGGTTTTTCAACAAATAGCCCGTGTACACACTCGTCACCTAACGTACAAGATGCTCACATATCAAACAGTACCAAATCCTAAGGGGAGTTCCCACACACAAGGTTAGGCAAGCCACTTACCTCAAACTTAACGCCACTCAAAGCTCAATCACAGCTTTTCCTCTCAAACACACCTCCGAAATGACAATATCTTGCAAATTACCAACCAAACGTTTCAAAATAAGCCTTGTGAATCACCCACGATAACAATGGACTCAATTTAGGTCATTATTGAAAAAGTCAACAAACCTCAACACCTGGCCCGCTTGGTCCAAACCCAAAATTTGGATCAAAACCCGATTACCCATTCACCCCCGAATCCGGATATACAATTGGTTTTGGAATCCGACCTCAATTCGAAGTCTAAATCCCCAAATCTCGAAATCCCTAATTTCTACCCAAAAATCTCCAATTCTACCATGAAAACATTAGATTCTAGGTTGAAATCTTGTAAAATGAAGTGAAAGATTGAAAGAAACTAGTTAAGAATCACTTACCTATGATTTGGGGAAGAGGAAGTCTTTGAAAAATTGCCTCTTGTGTTCTAGGTTTTGAAAATTTGAAGAATGAATGAAAAATCCTGGTCAAGTCTCTTTTACCCAGCTGCAGATGTCGCAAATGTGACTTGGGCTTCGCAAATGCGAGAAATCCATTGCATTTGTGAAGATTCCCACAGTCCTGCCTTCGTCGCAAATGCGAAGAAAGGTATGCAAATGTAAACTAAGATGGTCGCAAATGCGATCAAAGGATCACAATTGCGAAGGTTGCCTCCCCATACCCCCATCTCAAATGCGAAGGAATGTTCGCATTTGCGAACATGAGCTGACCCAACTTCTCTTCACATTTGCAATGAGAAGCTCGCAAATGGGAACTCTTCAGAGATCGCAAAAGCGATCATTGACCTCGCATTTGCGAGGTCTGAGGCCTGCAACAAAAACCAGCAGTGTTCTAAGTCTTATTTTTACTCCGTAGCCTATCCGAAACTCACCCGAACCCTCGGGGCTCCAAACCGAATATGCACACAAGTTTTAAAATATCATACGAACTTGCTCGCGTGATCAAATCGCCAAAATAACACCTAGAATCACGAATTTAGCACCCAAATCAAATGAAATTCTCAAGAACACTTTGAAATTTCTATTTTCTCAACCGGAGGTCCGAATCACGTCAAACCAATTCCGTTTTTCATTAAATTTTATAGTCAAGCCTTAAATATTAATTTGAACATGTACCGGGCTCCAGAACAAAAATACGGGCCCGATACCAACAAGATCAAACATTTTTCTTAAAAACCATTGAATTTTCAGACTCACAACTTTCAACAAAAATTCATAACTCGAGCTAGGGACCTCCGATTCCGATTTCGGGCATACGTCCAGGTCCCATATTTTAATACGGACCTAGTGGGATTGTCAAAACACGAATCCGGATATGTTTACCAAAAATGTTGACCGAAGTCAACTCAAATGAAGTTTTTAACCAAAAATTCTTATTTTTATCAACTTTCAACACAAAAGCTTTCCGAAAATACGCCCGGGTTATGCACGCAAACCTAGAAGAAATAAAATGAGATTTTTAAGGCCTCAAAATACGTAATTTGGTTTTAATTCATAATATGACCTATCGGGTCATCACAATTCATTGCAATTTATAAGTCATAATTGTAGATTAGGATTTATAAGTCGCATTCGTCATTGCGTTTTATAAGTCGCCTTTGACCATTGTGATTTATAAGTCACATTTGACGATTGCGTTGACATCACACTGGTCCTTTCACGATCCATGCACGTGATGTTTTATGCATCGATATGCCTTTTTTTTTTTGCTTTCAAATCACCTCATCGTGAAAAAGTTTCAGTAAGTGAATCAATTATACAGCAAAATCTCAAACTAGTGAATCACTTGAAGTTGTTCCTCTAAATTAAGGCCATCTAATTTCATTGTTAAAAATTACGCGTTCTTTCAAGATAAAGAGGCTTCTTTAAACTAGATACTGGAGTATTATTTAAATCTCACATTGTTTGTCAATAAACAATATTGAATAGCATAATTTGCCCGAAATAAGTGGTCGTCGCAAAAAATTGAGATTCCTTTTGCGGATGTGAGGAGTGCAGAAGTCCCACAAAACCCAATAAAACTTCAAGTTCCCCCAAAGAAAATTAATGTGGTAATCATATGGGTAACCATAATGACACAAAATATATCTTCTTTTGCCGAGATAATAAGGGGTGGATCTAGCTCAAAAGCCATGGGATTACGTGAACTCAATAGGTTTTAAGAAATTTATTAAATATTTATAAATATTTGATTGTGAACTCAATTATTGTTGTATTTTAACTTAAAAATTGTTGTAGTAACTCATAAACTTCAAATATTAAATTCAGGAAAATGCTTGGAGTTGGATATTTTGAGAGAAGGGAAGACTGTCTTTTAGCTTAAGGAAACTGCAGCTAAATGTCCAATTTTGACGTAAAGATTGTAGTGTTGGTGTTTACATGTAATGTTATTCCTTGGGTTAACTCATCTATACTACCTCGATCTTCCCGCATGCAGACGTTTTAAATGACTGATAGTGTAAAAACAAAGTTACATTATTTAATGTGTACAGTTTTAAACCGGAGAACTCCCACGGCAAATTTGGACCGTAAGCAATAAGATAGTAAGATACCACGCACATAGTGTTTGACTCAAAAGATGTTAAAACCTTTTTGAACAAATCAATCAAAGATGAAATCGTAGCTGAAGATAATAATCTCTAGAATAATAATAGATAAAGAGAAGAGAGTTGCAAAGTTTCTTTTCATCCAAGAATAGTAAGCTTCTCAGAGTATCCACCACCACTTACAATGTTTTTTGTCCCCCTTATATACTAGAGAGAAACCCTTCCAAATTGTAAGAAACAAAATACAAGGAATATTCGGTGGAATATTCTTAATGTCCCCTAATGGGCTTACACTAATACAAGGGTCGTACAATCTCTTCTTTTGCTCTAGGGTCGTCTCCCTCGGGATGCCGATTTGAAGGTACCCGGTCGTTTGTCGTACTCATCATAGGTCATGGTCGGTCAAATTTGGATCCATACAGTTAGTCCCTCTGCTTGTCGGGGTCGCGACCGGTCGTGTCCTCGATAAGCAGGCTTCATGCGTACTTTTTGAGAAATTTGACCTGTGGGAATGTTACAATGTGGCCAATGGGAGATGGTCATCATGCTCGGCGAAACATCGTGTGGTACACTTTTCCGGAAAGTGATGTCAGCTTTACGTGCATCATCATTACGCGGGTTTTCGAGGCAGGGACCGACGGCTTGATGCTTTAATTCTTGCGCTGCTTTGAGACCTGTCGCCTTGATTTTGATGCCACCCAATCCTATAAATAGGTGAAGGGTTTTATTTTTTGAAAAACTTTAGCCATTCCTCTCTTGAAGACCCCTTTCATTCTTCCTCACTCGTTCTCATATTTTTCTGTTCTTCTTTCATTCCTCACCTGAAGCTTCTTCTTCCTTCCTTATTTCGTGTTGATATTCTTTTAAGCGATATTATGCCGAGGTCTCATCATCTCGTGAAAAGGTTCCTGAAGACACCAGTCATCCATAGTGCCTCATTCTGACAGCGGAGATGTGATGGTAAAAGAGAGTGACAGCCCTCCTACGGTGGAGGAGCTACTACTGAGGCACCCCTTATCTAGGAGTGACTTCCTCAAAGATCCACCTCCTACCCCCAACCCCGTATTTTCTGAGACAGAGCAGGTCCATATCGATGCCCTTCGTGTAAAGTATGGCATTCCTACTCATATAGAAATGGTTCCAGTAAGGAGAGATTATGTGGATGTCTACAGACCTGGGTACTACACTTTCTATGAGTATCCTTTTAGATCGGCTATACCCTTCCTCTCTTCCCCTTAGTGGAAGAATTCTATAGATTGTACCAAGTTTGCCCGGCACAATTTTGGCATATACGCTCAAGGTGCTTCTGCTATTAACCAAGTATGCAGAGTTGGCGGAGTGTAGCGTTTCTGTCCATCACCTTTTACACATGTTCATGTCTGGCTTCCTTAGGGGTAAAATGGTGCATTTGAGGCTTCGTGGCATGAAAGGGCTAGTTGTAGGGACGAATGACTGGGCGAGCCGCAAGTTTTGGCACAAGTACTTCTTTGTCAAGACTGAGCACGTCATCTTTTACTCTGCTAGATTCCCAGAGCAGTGGAATGGGGCTCGTGAGTGCCATCATTTGTTATGTTCCCTTTTCTTCTGTATTCACTGTAAAGTTTATTCGCTTGCTGTTTTGCAGCTATGGGACATCCACCTCGCCTCATTACGGGTATCAGGGATTGGGTAGCCCTCCTATTGCCTCATGCAGCAGAAACTCAAACTTGTCCCACCTTCGTGCAACATTATGGCCCTAATGTTTCCTCAGGTAAATGTATTACTTACTATTTCGTTGTCCATGCGACCTTACTTAATGGTACGACCCTTTGTGATGACAGGTCGAGGAGCTCCCAAGCGGAGGGCGCGAGTCCCCGCCTTTTGACAAGTCGTTGCTACTGCAGATACGCAATTTGTCTTGAGTGAGTCTGTCCGATAGGGTCATCCTCAACCTATTCAATTGGGATATCCGTCTCGAGTCGTGGCCCCGAGGGAAGAGGCTTCTTCAGTACCGGCCTTACATCCTTTAAATGAATCCTCTAACGGGGATGAGGCATTGTCAAGGAAAAGGAGGAGGCTGGAGCTGGGGAAGGGCGTGGCTACGGACGCTGATGGAAGCAGGGCGTCCCGGACAGCCTTTGTGCCTGTATTCATGGCCGATGCCATTTTGTCTGGGAGGTCTCCCCAAGTGGAAGGAGTTGGCCCAGAAGCTGGTTCAGTGCGCTATATTGAGGGTGGTGCGTCATCCAACATTGGAGGGCATCGTATTGAGGGTGGCGACTCAGGTTCGGATATCGACCTAGAGGATGTTAATGAATTTGTGGGTCGCCATAACCATGTGGAGGTTAGGATGGACGGATCTGACTGTCATGTGGTCGTTCCGGGGAGTTATAACTTGCTGCTGAACAACAAGCAGTTGGCATCGGCTCTAGCTCCTTTATGTGCCGCTCCTGAAAGCGAGATGCTTAGGGCGATGAGCGACGTGGAATTATCTCAGAAGGTCGCTGGTATGGCCCTACAGGTAAGTGTCTTTCCTTCTTTTTTCATCATTGGGTTGGTACGGTAATCGTCGTTCTGTATTTTGTTTCTAACTTTTGCCCTTCTCTTTTTGTCAGACCCTCATCCTAGAGGTTGAGAGAGAAAAAGGACGGGCCTTTATGAGAAGATGTCATCCAAGTATTAGCAGTATCGTGTTAAGCATCGGGCGATGGTCGACATTTATCATCAGGACCCTGAGTTTTAGGTGTTTTGTGAGGGGCTCAAGCAGCGAGAGGACCAGTTGGAGTGAAAGGTAGAAGAGTTGAGGGAGAGGGACGAGGATCTCGTGAAGATTGTCGCCCGTAATAGTGAGTTGGAGGCCTTCCTTAAGGCGAAGGAGGACGAGCTCGAGTTGAGCAAGGGGGTGACGGCCGAGAATACCGACTTACAGGTGAAGGTGGCCGACTTGACCACTGAGTTGAGTACTAAGGCAGTGGAGATTGAGGGGCTTCTGGGCAAGCTGGGCGTTAGCGCTGATAAGATGGCAGCAGCTATTTCTGAGTCGGTATCTTTGGAAGATGCCCTCCGCATTTCCAGGTCGGAGTTGGCTGAGGAGAAGGAAGCCTCTGGTCGTCGGGTTGCAGGGCTTGAAGGGCGTGTCAAAGAGTTGGAGGTGGAGCTGGCCGCACTAAACGGACAAATGGCTTCATTGACGGCAGAGGATGCGAGCCGACGTTCTCAGCCTTCTATGTCTCGTGCCTCAGTCGATCCGATTGTGCCTCATCGTTTATACGAGTTGTGGGTCCATGCGGAGGCTCGGCTTGATATGTATAAGGCTTTCCACGCCGAGGGAAGGGCTACTAAGGCAGAGGTTTAGGCTGTGCACGCCGAAGCTCGTGCAGCTCGTGAGGCATGTGGGTATGACCCCCTCACACCTGACGGTGATGATATCAACTCTGATGATGCGAACCGCGTTGCTTCAGATTCGTGGTAAAAAGATGCTTACCCCACTGGGGACGATGTGTAGTCTCCCCCTTATTTTGGTACTTGTTTTTGTTTAGGGGGTTTGCAGGGGGGCGTACTTGAGCCCGTTTGTAAGTGTAAATAACATTTTGTTGTAATTTAAACTTTACTTTGTCGCCTTGTCCTTTCTTGCATTTATCGAACCCATGGTATCGTTGACGCCCTTGGCTATCGGGATGTTGCTTTGAACTGTCGACGAAGTAGATCCTGTCATAGTTCGAATGAGGTCGAACTTATATTTTTGTTGATGGCCTTGGCCATTGGGATGTTGCTTCGAGTTGTCGTCAAAGTAGAATCCCGTTGTAGTTCGAACAAAGTCAAACTTATATTTTCGTCGATGGCCTTGGCCATTGGGATGTTGCTTCGAGTTGTCGTCGAAGTATAATCTCCTCGTAGTTCGAATGAGGTCGAACTTATATTTTCATCGATGGCCTTGTCCATTGGGATGTTGCTTCAAGCTGTCGTTGAAGTAGAATCCCGTCGTAGTTCAAACAAAGTCAAACTTATATTTTCGCCGATAACTTTGGCCATTGGGATGTTGCTTCGAGTTGTCGTCGAAGTATAATCTCCTCGTAGTTCGAATGAGGTCGAACTTATATTTTCATCGATGGCCTTGTCCATTGGGATGTTTCTTCAAGCTGTCGTTGAAGTAGAATCCCGTCGTAGTTCAAACGACGTTGAACTTATATTTTCGCCGATAACTTTGGCCATTGGGATCTTGCTTTGAACTGTCGTCGAAGTAGAATCCTGTTGTAGTTTGAACGAGGTCGAACTTATATTTTCGTCGATGGCCTTGGCCATTGGGGTGTTGCTTCGAGCTGTCGTCGAAGTAGAATCCCGTCGTAGTTCGAATGAGGTCGAACTTATATTTTCGTCGATGGCCTTGGTCATTGGGATGTTTCTTCGAGCTGTCGTCGAAGTAGAATCGCATTGTAGTTCGAACAAGGTTGAACTTATATTTTCGTCGATGGCCTTGGCCATTGGGATGTTGCTTCGAGCTATCGTCGAAGTAGAATCCCCTCGGAGTTCGAACGAGGTAGAACTTATATTTTCACCGATGGCCTTGGACATTGGGATGTTGCTTCGAGCTGTCGTCGAAGTAGAATCCCATCGTAGTTCGAACGAGGCCGAACTTATATTTTTGTTGATGGCCTTGTCCATTGGGATGTTTCTTCGAGCTATCGTCGAAGTAGAATCATGTTGTAGTTCGAATGAGGTCGAACTTATATTTTCATCGATGGCCTTGGCCATTTTTTGTTGGAGATTTGGTCTTATTCCCGTAGGAAGACATGAATTTGTTTATGCAATGGAGGTTTAATTATATACTTGTAAGGATCACATGTCGACTCTGCATATATACTGGAGATTTGATTAAATTTTTGTGTCACATGTTGGCTCTGTACATACAATGGAGATTAGATTAAATTCTTGTGAGAACCACATGTCGACTCTGCACATTCAATGGAGATTCGACTATCTATATCCAGTCCCTTCATTACTTCGTTCTGGATACCATGTCGACGGGTCGATGTAATGAACAGCACCTCGATCCTTGAGGCATCCCCTTTGCCGCCTTGTTAAAAACCTCCCCAGGAAAACCCGACTGGGACAAAACCCGGGTGAGGGAAAAATAATACGACTTAGGTGACGCCTTCTTTCAGAAGTGAAAGTACTTGAGATGGGTGACGTTCCAGTTGTTTTGAAGTATCTTTCCCTCCATTGTTTCTAATTGGAATGCTCCTTTGTTTGCTGCAGCGATGATTTTGTATGGTTCGCCCCAATTTGTTCCTAATTTTCCCTCGTTTGGGTCTTTTGATGCTTGTGTTTTAGCCTTGAGGACATAGTCTCTGACTTTGAGTGGTCGCACCTTGGCTTTCTTATTGTAATATCTTTCTACTTGCTGCTTCTGGGCTACCATTCTTATGTAGGCCATGTCTTTTCGTTCTTTGACTTCATCCAGATCTTGTAGCCTACTTTTGTCATTGCCTGGTACGCTCTCGTTGGAGTATCTCAAACTCGGTTCCCCGACCTCGACGGGTATAACTGCGTCGGTCCCGTAGATCAGTGAATATGGTATTTCTCCTGTGCTGGTTTTTGGTGTAGTACAGTATGCCCATAACTCTTCCGGTAGTAGTTCAGGCCATAACCCTTTAGCCTCCTCAAGCTTCTTTTTCTATATATTCAGTATTACTTTGTTGGAGGATTCGGCTTGACCATTGACGGTAGGGTGATAGTACGTGGAGAGTATTCATTTGATGTGCCATTTTTCAAAAAACTCAGTCGTTTTTCCGACGAACTGAGGTCCGTTGTCGCAGCTAATTTCTTTAGGGATGCCAAAATGGCATATAATATTTTTCCATATGAACGCAATGACCTCCTACTCACGTATCTGAGTATATGCACATGCTTCCACCCATTTAGAAAATAGTCAGTTAATACCAAAAGGAAGCGTACCTTTCCTCGTCCTGTTGGGAGGGGGCCGACTATATCCATTCCCCACTTTATGAATGGCCATGGCGAAGTGATGGAGTGAAGGAGTTCCCCTGCTTGATGTATCATAGGGGCATACTTTTGACATTGCTCGCATTTTCGGACATAGTCTGCGGCTTCTTTTTTCATGGTAGGCCAGTAGTAGCCGGCGCGGATGAGGCATCGGACGAGGGAACGGTTTCCCATATGGGCGCCGCAATGCCCTTCGTGTACTTCTTCCAGTACTCGTCTTGTTTGATGTGGCCCAAGATATTTGGCTAAGGGACCTCCGAACGTTCTTTTGTAGAGATCGTCGTTTACTAGGCTATATTGGGCTGCCTGTACCCAGAGTTTCTTGGCTTCTTTTTTATCTTGCGGAAGCGTGCCATCCTGCAAATAGGCCGTGAAGCGACTACGCCAGTCCCAAGTTAAGTTTATGGAATGTACCTCGACGTGGTCTATTGCGGAATGAAGGAGGGTGACCACATTTTCCTTGTTGATATTCTTGGTGGCCACAGCTGGTTTAGCGAGGCCATGTGCTTCAATATTTTGTGCCCTCGGTATTTGGTCGAGGCAGCATTCGTCGAATTTCGGCAGCAGTTTGTCGATTTCCGACTGGCACCTTTATAGTCTTTGCTCTTTGATTTGAAAAGTCCCGGTGACTTGATTCACCACTAGTTGAGAGTCATAGTAGAGGACGAGTCGTCGAGCGCCATATTTGAGGGCTAACTTTAAACCTGCAATCACAGCTTCATACTCGGCCTCATTGTTAGTCATATCGGGACATCGTATGGACTGGCAAATTACTTTGCCTGTAGGGACATCGAGGACGAGTCTCAATCCCGATCCTGAGGCATTAGAGGCACCGTCGGTGTAGAGGACCCAGTAGTCGGTGTGCGTAGAAGTGCAGAGTGCTTCCTGTTCTACCTCAGGCAATATTTTCGTGCTGAAATCAGCGACGAAGTCGGTGAGCACCTGCGACTTAATGACGGTTCGTGGTTGGTACGCTATATCATGCTCACTTAGTTCTATGGCCCATTTGACAAGTCTACCCGATAGTTCGGGTTTGTGTAGGATACCCCTTAGGGGGAAGGTTGTCACCACTCTTATGGGGTGACAATGAAAGTACGGTCTAAGCTTCCGTGAAGCTACGACCAATGCCAGAGCTAGTTTCTCAGGGTGTCGACGCATTCATCGTTCCATTGTAACCCGTATTCTTTCCTCAGTACATTGAAGAATTTATGGCATCTGTCCGAGGATCATGAAATGAACCTTGATAGGGCGGTTATTCGTCATGTCAATTTCTGCACCTGCTTTTTGCTGGTCAGTATCTCTGGTATTGCATCGATGGCCCTGATTTGATCCAGGTTGACCTCGATTCCCCTTTGTGACACTAGAATGCCGAGGAACTTTCCAGAAGTCACACCGAAGGCGCACTTTTCGGGATTCAACTTCTTCCCATATTGCCTTAGTATTTCGAAGGCTTCCCTCAGATGACCAATGTGATCTTCTTTCTTTGCCGACTTCACTAGCATGTCGTCGATGTAAACCTCCATTGTCTTTCCGAGTTGTTCTTTGAACATTTTGGTGACTAATCTTTGATACGTGGCCCCTGCATTCTTAAGCCCAAACGGCATCACCTTATAGAAGTACGTACCTCGGTGAGTGATGAAAGTGGTATTTTCTTGATCTTATTCCTTCATTAGAATTTGGTTATAACCGGAGTACGCATCCAAGAAGCTCAGCAGTTCGTGCCCCACTATTGCACCGATAAGTTGGTCTATGTGGGGTAACGAGAAAGAGTCCTTCGGACATGCTTTGTTTAAATTAGTGAAGTCAACACACATTCGCCATTTCTCGTTCTTCTTTTTGACCATGACCACATTGGCGACCCATTGGGGGTATTTTGATTCTCTGATGGAACTATTGGCGAGTAATTTATCAGCGTATCTAATTGGACGGGATCGAGATCTTCTATGGTTGCCTTGCAAGCTTCTACAATGTTCGGATCTTTGATGGTATATACTTGTATGTCGCATTTTGTGTCCGACATGGCTGATTGTTATGCTTCCGCACTTTCTCCTTTTAGCTGTTTGGTGTGTGTGCAATCTTGGGCGATCTGGTAGCATTCTTAGGCGGTACGTGGCTCGCCTCGGATGATGAATATCCCTCATGGGGTGGGAAATTTGATCACTTGATAGAAGCTTGAGGGGACGACTCGCATGGCGTGTATCCATGGTCAACCTATGATGGAGTTGTAGGCCATTTCTTGGTTCATGACGTGGAATGTCGTTTCCAGGGTAACCCCTCCTGCCAGGACAGGTAGCACTATTTCTCCGGATGTCCGCTCTACTACATTATTAACACTCGTTAGTGTTATGCAACGCGATATTATTTTATCCTCGAGCCTCATTTGCATGATGACTCGCTGGTGAACAATACAAGCGATGCTTCTGTCATCCACCATGATTCTTTTTACATTGATATCAGCGATGCGTAAAGTTATAACCAAAGCATCATAGTGAGGGAAAGACAAACCGTCGGTATGTAACTTATCGAAGATGATACTATCTTCGAGGTCGTCATACCGTTCGTGGGAGACCGTCCGCTTGAGTTTGTGCGTGGTGGTGAACTTCACATGGTTGATTACCTTTGTGCCCAGTTTCTCCAGTGCATACACTATCTCTGAAGGGAAAACACAAAAATTATGAGCAGATAGTAGTGGAGGCATACCTCTTTCGTTTTAGAGGGGTATAGTGTGTCATGGCATGACATCCGCATGTCGCGGAGGGGGTGGGTTGGATGTGCAGATATAGGGCTGATGCCTTTCTCGATTGAAACGTGGTGGTTGAACCCTTCGCCCGTCGTTACGTCGATCTCTCCTTGTCTCGGTCTGGACTGTAGTTAATCGCTGAAGCGGGCCATTCAGGTCATCCTCGTCAGCCCTAACCTCGGCGTAATAGGCGTTGTGGATCTCTTCCCATGTGGTAGGGGTACTTAATGAGTCTACTGAGTAGTTTTTTGGTTGCCTTTGATCTGTTCCTGTTTAACCCATTTTGAAAAGCTGTTACTGCCATCCCTTCTGACACGTTTGGTAGATTCATCCTTAATCTGTTGAATCGGGCCAGGAAATCCTGAAGTCTGTCGCCCTCGTTTGCCAGACGGCGAAGATATCATTGACCCTAGCCTCGGCCTTCTTCGCTCCTGCGTGAGCGGTGGCGAACTTATTTGTCATCTCTTCGAACATCGATATCGATCGTGCTGGTAGTTGGGAGTACCATGTCAATGCTCCCCCTGTCAAAGTCTCACTGAACCTTTTTAGCAGCACAGACGATACCTGTTCTTTTGATAGATCATTGCCCTTTACTGCAGTAACATAATGGATTATGTGATCCTCTAGGTCCGTGGTCCCGTCATATATTTTCAAGTATGGTGGCATTTTGAAGGTCTTTGGAATAGGATAGGGAGTAGCCCCTTCACTGCATGGTTGTTCGACGAATCGGCCCACATCGCGTTTTGGTAATAGCTTCGGAGCGCCTGGTATTTTGTCGACCCTCTCCTGATGTTCCTTCATCTAGTCGTGGAGTGTTTTGTTCTCATTTTCCATCTCTTCCATTTTCTTCAAGATGGCCATAAGTGCATCGTCACCTGCATTAGTAACAGTGCGGGTGTTATCTGCTCGTGTAGCGCTCGGCTCATCGGCGGTAGCTGCGATTTCTGTAGGTGGCACGTCTTCGACATCTCCTTGAGTGGGTTTCTCGAGCATGTTGCTCAAAGCACTCGTTAACCATTCTTCTAGTAGCCTTTTGACCGCCGGTGGTGCTTCCCCCGCTGTGGATGCCGAGACTCCCCTTTCGCGCAAGATCGTTAGATCCCCATGTGGAAGAGGTGAGATCTCCCCCACCGGTGTAGCGCTTGGTGTTGTATTCTCATTGTCTTTTCTGCCGGCTTCGTTAAGGGAATTCAGGAGATTATTCGAGACATCTGCTACCGCCTTTAACCTCGTTTCCTTTCCCGCCATTGTTGGTCTTTATGAGGTTTGAAGAAAAGTAATTATCGCTTTCAAAAATCTAGATGAGAACTATGATTTCAGCTATAGAAATCCTCACAGACGGCGCCAAATTGTTTGACTAAAAAGATGTTAAAACCTTTTTGAACAAATCAATCAAAGATGAAGGGGTAAATCGTAGCTGAAGATAATAATCTCTAGAATAATAATAGGTAAAGAGAAGAGAGTTGAAAAGTTTCTTTTCATTCAAGATTAGTAAGTTTCCCAGAGTATCCACCCACTCTTACAAGGTTTTTTGTCCCCCTTATATACTAGAGAGAGACCCTTCCGAATTGTAAGAAACAAAATACAAGGAATATTCGGCGGAATATTCTTAATGTCCCCTAATGGGCTTACACTACTACAAGGATCGTATAGTCTCTTCTTTCGCCCTAGGGTCATCTCCCTCGGGATGCCGATTTGAAGGTACCCAATCGTTTGTTGTACTCGTCATAGGTTGTGGTCGGTCAAATTTGAACCTATACAGTTAGAATATTAAATGCATAAATTTCAAATCTTTGCTCAGTCTTTTATCGTCATCATCCCTTCCGAACAACTCTACAAGAGCCACCGCCAAAAGAAAGTAGTTGTTCATTTCCGAGTCTTGGCGAAATCATTATTGTTTAATTTTACGTTGTTCATCACCAAAAGATGACATAGGACTCAGGGATCTACGTATCTTAATTAAAAAAAATTTGGAATCGAACTAATTTAAAAATGAAGAACTTTGATTATAAAGAGCACGTTAACTTCTTAGTGAGCTTCTCTAGTATGAATTCAAATTAGTCAAATCAATAAATCTTAAGTATCGAATGAATGATTAAACAAGAGAAATTACTCGATTGTTCCACATATATCTACCGGTAGTTAATTATCCACCGGTAGTTGTTGGTCCAAAGATCGGTCTCACCTGTTGCTTTTTTGGAACATTTTGAGCGTCAATCAGAATCATATGAAATATGATAAGTATTATATATAAATATTTGTCATATTACAGAAATGAATTCGCTTCCGTTCCTGCTTGTCTCACCAGAAGGCGGATCTAGTATTTCTAAAATATGAATGTATTTTTAAAAAAAAGAAGAGAAAAAAAATATTAAGTGGAATCAGTCTCGGTATCTTTAGGTAAATAATTCGATATTCAACCAAAGAACTACTATTCAACATTTTTGAAATATGGAAAAAACCGATAATATTGGACCAATTCTAGAAATACATGCATAAAATACCTAATTTGACAGTGGGGTCACGTGCCCTATGGTTTGTTTATCATCACATTGGAGACTTGTTTTTTGCTAACTTTTGGTAAGTTCATACTCCCTCCGATCCACAATAAATGACTAATTTGCCTTTTTATTTTTGTCCAAAATAAGTGTCCACTTATATAATCAAGAAAAAAATTTAATTTGTTTTTCTAAAATTACTCTTATGTACGTATTCCTAAAAAGTCTTTTGCTCCTCACATTAAATTATGCTACAACATTTAATTAATGGTAATTTAGTCACACTAACTATTTTTGTCTAGAATTTCGTATTTTTTTAATGGATATGCCCAAGGCAAATTAATCACTTATTGTTGACCGGAGAGAGTAGCATTGTATTAGTATACATCTCGAGAGTCAATTGCTTATCCCTAGTCCGTGGGTTGTAATTGTGGTGCCCACTTTTGTTCATACTACAACATATTTTGCCCTTTTATTCCTTGACTAGTAAGGGTAGTCTATGCTGCGCATGGGCCCAATAACACTATATTTAAGTTGAGATAATTAGCAAGAGTAAAAAAATTCTTAAGTTATATACATTGATAATATGAAGATTTACTCATCATATTTACAAGCTAGGTGATTATTTGTTTTTGTGTTTCGACTAAATGAAAACATCTTTTTCCTCAAGTTAAGGCATATAGTTTAATATTTTTATTGTTTATTTTTTATTTTTATAGATATATCAATGCCTTTGGATTCCAATTAAATTCTTTTTTTTCTCTTAATTCTTCTGTAATGTTTTTAGTTTTTTGCTTAATTTTTATAAAAGTTATTAGCATAATAAATGTCATTCTTCTATTTAATTAGAAAATTTATCCTTAATATCATTGTAAAGAAACTAATACCTCCGGCAATGTTGCACTAAATTTGCATCAAGTTAATCACGTCGTTTGATAATACTAAACTACTGGATTTTTCCTGCTCATCAATAACTTTACATTTTTTTTCATATCGCTATTATGTGCATAATTCATTTTTCTTCTATTATAAATTATTGAATAAAAATGTTCACTTCATTTGGAATAGTCTTATATTACGTCTAGAGTATTAGGTCTGTATGTTGCTTTATTTTTGATAAATTTTCTGTAATTTATTTTTACAAAAGGAATTTTTTTCCTCCAATAAATACCTTGTATAGCTTCCATTGTATTAGGTTTCTATCTTATTTCATTTTTGATAAATTTTCTACAATCTATTGTAAGAAATAATTTTTTACTCCAACCAAAATCAAAATTAAAATCTGATAGGAGTAATAGGTTTGGACATCAAAATACTAATTCAATATTTTTATCCAAAAAAGTTTTGCAAAATGACTACAAGTAATACAAAAATGTGCACACAGAAAGGAAGGGAAATGAAAATTGATGTACTTTGGGTTAGAATATAGCTGGAAAAAAAGGCTGATATGTACTCTAATATATTTAACATGACATAAGCCATTTGATACTCCAGGAAATGGCAATTGCCTAAATGTAAGGTGTGTTGAAAGTTGGAACTTTGAAACATTAAAATAGGGTCCACGTGATAGGAAGTGGCAACTTCAGATGCTACTATAAACGCATGGCATGTAGGATAAATGGTCAGATTTCCAAAGGCTGAATACAATACGGAGACACTTAAAGTTGGCACGATCTTTCATTTAGACACATGAACTTAAGAGAGTTCCTATTGAGCACGTACGTTAAATGAACTTTGTTCCAATTAAACACTTCTTGCTAAGTTGGCACATAAAGTGAATTTCACCCAATATGGGCGCATAAAAGCCAAAAAAAACAGATTTTTTTTTTGTTTTTTTTATTTCCTTCTTCTTCTTTATGTCCTCCACCATTGTCTCCTTCACTTTCCGTCATCTTCTCCGACTGAAATGAAGAAGTAGAAGCAGAGAACTGAGACTAAAATGAAGAAGAAGAAGAAGATCAAGCTACTTCAACTTTTTACCTTCCTGTGATCGCTATGAATGCTGGTTCAGAAGTCATACTTAGAAATTTGGTGGTCTATGAAGCTGCCATGTCCAAATCCAAGCTCGAATTTGCCAGATATATCAATCTAATGAGTGGGATTGCCGATACTGCCGAGGACGTGAGGTTGCTAAAGCAAAATGGTGTTATCAAAGGAGAGTTGACTGATAATGAAGTTGCATGTTTGTTTAGTACTATGCAAATGTCATTTGTGAGGTCTAGTAGAAGTTCTAATGTGAAGATTACCATGGAGAAAGTCAACAAGTATTATGACCAGATGCTAATAGTTAGGGTTCGTACCCTAAACACCATTAATGGAGTCTTTAAAAAGCTTGAAGGTTTAAAATGGGTTACTTGATTTGATAAAAGTTTGGGAAATTAATATTAGGGTTGTCTTCGGGTCGTCATGGGGAATCTTTAGCTGAAGTTATAACAAATTTGGAGGAGTTTCTCTTAAAAATTTGGATTAAAATCATGCTTGGAACAAGAACACACGTGAAAAAAGTGAAGAACACTACGACCACTGATTTCCAGAACACCAATTCTCAATTTTTTTAAATGTTTTCTTTCTTGGTTGGGTGCAAATTAAGCTTTTCTTTTCTTTTTTAGAATGTTATTTTTATTTTGTTTATTAAATAGATTTAACATAGTTTTTTCTTTTTTTTTTACTCAAAATAATATATATCATTTTTTTATTCGTCATTCGCCACGTCATCAGCGAGTGCATTGCACAAACTTGTAAGTTTGACTGATTGTCAAATAAGTGCTCAATTGGAATAAGTTTCGGGTAGTAAAAGTGCTCAATAGGAACTCTCTTAAGTTCAGGTGTCTAAATGAAAGATCGTGTCAACTTTAAGTGTCTCTGTATGTACGATTTCCAAAACTATGCATATCTTAAGGGTGATGAGCAATGACATAACCAAAGGGTAGTTTAGATAAATCACTCAAAAGTTTATACCAGTTCTTTTTTGACCAATCGTATTACTCCATTGTAACTGAAATGACCAAAATACCCTATTAATGCCAAGCAGGCATATTGACCAAGAGGTGCCTGCTTATCCTCTCTCATATAATAGTAATGATATGACACTCGCAGCATAAATTCGCATAACCGAAGTTTCCTGTTGATAACATATGTCTATTCAATTTTCTGTTTATGTTTGTATTATATTTCTTCTTTTCTTTTCCCTTATTTTCAAGTACAATAAGAAGTAACCACACGATTTAAGTAGACTTTTGGACACAAAAATTGTAATTTTTGGAAAAAAATAGTATTTGAAATTAAATTGAAAAATAATATTTAAAATTTGAAATTATGAATGAATACGCATTTCACTTGAAAAAATATTTCAATTTTGTAAGTGGAGAAAAAAATTCTTTAGACAATTTTGAAAAAGAGGTCAAAACCACTTTTTGGTTTTTAAAAAAATTATTTTTGAAAAATTTCTAAAAAAACTTGCAAAATTTCATAGACAAACATGCATATTTTTAAAGAAAAAATTGAAAAAAAGAAAATATATTTTTTATGAACAAACGGGTTGGTGAGTAGTGTAATAGGAAATCTTGCTGCAAGGTTAGAGTGGAGTAAACCTCGAATCATTCCATGAAAGGAGAGCTCGTTCGATTCACAGAGTGGTCCGACTCAAGAAATTTACACAATTTGCAACTGTTTTGTATCAATTATCACTTAACCTTTGTAGATTATTGTTTTTACATATAGGTCCATAGAAAATAGCATTGTTAGGTACACATTGTTAAAGGTGTTTTAACACTACTATCCTAAGCAGTTAATAACATTTTGTCCAGTGCGTCATATTGAACATATCTTGTACATTAAATGATGATTGCATACAAAACATGTCATATTATTGAAATTGGCTGGCAATTTGAACAAGAAAGAGAACAATTCAACTTTATCATCAGCCACTGAATTTTTGTTTGTCTCATCATTTCTTTAGCCACAATTTTCGTGTCAACTGGTACTATGATGCAAATGATATATATCTATGCTAAGTTATGGTTAAATCGGATTTCTGACAACCTACTGACCAAAACGTGAGAAGGATTTCAAACAAGAGAAATTAAAGTACTACGTATTAGGGATGTACTCAGGTTGGTTCGGATTTTTCAATTACTAAACCAAATCAATTGTCTTGAATTTTTAAATTTATAAACCAAACCAACAAAAGTCAAGTTTTTCAATCACGATTTTTCTTGAATTTTTCGGTTTCCTCGTATTTTTCGGGTTTTTCTGATTTTTTCCCGGCAAAATCTTGATAGCGTAAAATTTATAATTGTGCTCTAATATTTTTTAGGTCCTAGTAGGATAAAACCATATAAGATGTTACCCAATAAAATAATACAAAATAATGTAAGATGAGTCATGATTATACTAAAATACTCAACAAATCGCATAAGATAAATACTGCTAATTAAAAAGTCATAATAAAAATAAACATAATCTAAAAGTACTAAGTCATGTTAAAGTAAGTACGACTAATACGTACTAAATATTATTTACATGACTAAATAATATTAAAAGTAAGTTGTACTTTTTCCCTATCTAAATAAATCAATGCAAAATTAAAAAAGTAAATCTAATACTATTGTCATTTCTAGTATTGAATTAAAATTTTTTTGTTAGCACTAGTATTAATTTAATTTTGCTTTGGGCTTTATTTGAATTACTAACTTTTATGGGCTATAAAACATATTTGACCATTCAAAAGTTGTAGATATGGTGTGGGATAGCCACTTTTTAAAATGATACTTAATTTTTATCCCAGTATTTTTAATGCTAAGCAAAAATAGCCACTACTCTATTAAAATTAAAAGGGAAAGATGTTTTTACTCTTTCCTCATGAGTGTTGTATAAATATTAAGGACATGGTGTCCTTAACATTTACACTGCATACATGAAGTTAAGGACGCCTTGTCCTTAACATTTACACTGCACATATGAAGTTAAAGACATGACAGGACACTTTGTTCTTAATATTTACACAACATTCATGAAGTTAAGGACATCATGTCCTTATATTTCCACAACACTCATAAAGTTAAGGACACTATGTCCTTAACATTTACATTGCACACATCAAGTTAAGGGCACTATGTCCTTAACATTTGCATTGCACATATGAAGTTAAGGACATGGGGTCCTAAAGTTTAACAACAAAAGGTGCAAATACAAGTTAAGGACACTATGTCCTTAACATTTACACTGCACATATGAAGTTAAGGACATGACAAGACACTTTGTCCTTAATATTTATGCATCATTCATGAAGTTAAGGATACCATGTCCTTAATATTACACAGCACCCATGTCTAGCGCAGGAGTATTTTCGTCCAGGCGGATAAAAATTTATCAAGCACTGGCTAAAGAGTAAATACATTTTAAACAGTGGCTAAAGTATAAAGACATCTCTAATTAGTGGCTAATTGTGCACTTCCCCCTCAAAAGTTCCAAGTCCAAACTTGAAATAATACATTAAAAAAGAGAACGATTAACAGTTTAAGTTATATTTATAAATTACATTACAATAATTATTTTTATGTATAAAATATTTTTAAAATTTGTATACATGTAATGTCGAGTTGGTTTGGTTTCGGTTTGACTTTTTTTTTAGTTAAAAAACCAAATCAAACCAATTATGGTCGGGGTTTTTTTTCTAACACCAAACCAAATCAAATCAAACCATAGTCGGATTTTTTTTCTCGGTTTGATTCAGATTATCGGTTTGGTGTGATTTGTCGGTTTCCTTTGTACACCCCTACTACGCATGTGGCAGATGATATATATCCATCCTAAATTATGGTTGAAAATTGCACGAAAATGAAATCAATACATTGTGTTTTGTTCTTTATAATCGTCATCATATAAGCTCTTCTAATTAATTAGCACTCAGTTTTAATTACAAAAGCAAGTAAACAAGATTAACTTTTACTAACATTTTCTTAGTAATTTGAAGTTCAAATTGTTCCAAACCATATATCATACACTTCGATACAAATCATAGTTAAACTTCTATATCGATAATGACTAATTAAATTTACATGTTGTACCAAAACAAAACTTGTAAACTTCCGCACCTAAATATACTTTAGTAAGATTATGAAGCACTTAGTGAACATAATTATATGTTCACTCAAAGGCATTGTACGCAATTAGTAACTACTATTTTCTATTTCATTCACCTCCGACTCTTCTAGCCAGGGACATATGTAGGGTGGGAGGGGGCCTCCTGGGCACGTGAACTCATGCTCCCTCCCTAGTTCATGTATAATAATATTATATTTTTTTTAATATATATATATATATATATATATATATATATATATATATATATGCATCCATGGATCGTATCGTATAATGCAACGTTGGGTGCATGTACCTCTCTAATTGTAATTTTTTCTTCTTTCTTTTTTTAGAATTGGGCACATCTATGCGAGATGGGCATGTATGGTGTCACTTCTTACATATTAATTAAGTACGTCTTTTTTTTCCTCTTCTTTCTTACCATAAAACTTTATATAATTAAACCAATTGTGTATATTAAAATAGCAGCAGTGGGTGATTAGCATATAGTCTATGGGTTTAACTGATCCTACTATTTTTACACATAGTAATAAATATATATGTACGGAAATTACTATGTTTGGAAAAATTAATTTAGAACTTGTAATTCCAAAAGCATATTGGGTACAATAAAGAAATCGTAATAGTGTACCCATTTTTTTAAAATTCTGAATTCACCTATTCTTCTAGCTTCGATCGTAAACGCTCTATTCTTCCAACCAGAGTTATTCTTTACCTTATTCAAATCCTACTCTAGTCTAATTTAGTAATTAGACAAAAGAATGAAAACTGACAGTATGCATATACTTTAGCAAACAGGCTCCACAAGAACATACCTAATAAACGCAGATGCGTTTCAATGACACAAAAGGGCAAAACGAAACTGGACAAGGACTTTACATTTTTATATGCATTTGGAATATTTATTTTGATTATTAGCTACCTATTGATATTTGAAAAAAGGGATTTATTAGTTTTATATTTTTAGTTATTTTTATAGTTCCTCTTTCACTGTGACAGCCAAGAAGAAGGAGACGAAGGAGCATTTTGTTTGAGAGTGAGGTAGAAGATACGAAATGAGAGAAAGGGAGGCAATGCTTGCTGGTCGGTGGACCCAAATGCTACACATCAGGGGTCAGGACCATCACATCATTCCACGCTAAAATTGATAAAATATTTACTCGCATCCAATCCAATGTTTATATTAATTGGTTGGCCATAGATTTAAAATTTGAAATAATATTTGTAAATTATTTTTAAGTGTGACTAATTTATCATGATTAAATGATGAATTGAGAAGAGAATATACATTAATTATCCATATAATTAAGTAAGAGAAGTAGTATATGTAAAAAGACATATGTAGTATTAAACACTAGGCGCGCGCGAGTAAATTTATTTCGTCAATACCTCACCTCCTCCTCAATTTTTTCAAATTTTGGAAAGGGAATCCAATTTTTTAGTATAAACTTGTCTGTAATTGTTGATGAGCTAATTTTGGTATAGTTAATTAGATTTCAGAAATAGAAATTAGTCTGTCTAATTTTAGTGTGGAATGCTAGCTATGCAGAACTAGTAATTAGGCTGTCTAATTCTAGTATAAGGAGTCCTAGTTAGGCCAATTGTTGCAGATAGTAGTACAAGTAATACAATGGATGTTCTTTCCCTTTTAATAGGTTCTTTTTTACTTTTCCATTTTTGCATTTTATGTAGTGATATAAAAGTATAAAATAGAGATATATAATGAACAAGAGAGAGAAAAAATTAGAGAGAAAAAGAAAAATAATTAAAAAAAAGATGGTATGTATATGTGTTTGTGTATATGCATGACACCTAAAACACATAGAAAAACCTCATAGTATCCTTTTTTGAGAAATTTTATTTATAGAAAAGGATTACAGAAGAAAGAGAGAATTTTTTTTTTTTTAAAAAAAAAAAACCATCAAATAGCTAATCATGAGATGATTCTCTTCCTCTTACTCATTCACTCACTTTTTTATGTTAGCTAAAATTCAATAGCAGCAAAGAGTTTCTGGAGGCTCTATATATAGATAAGGTTTGTGAGTGAAGATTATTGAATTGAATTTTTTTTCCTTTTTCTTTTCTTTTCTTTTTCTTTCATTTTTTAGTTCTTTGTAAACATCCGATAAAATTGAAATGATACAGGGCAGAAGAATATTTAGAGTAAAACAAGAAGAGAAGAGGGAAATCAGAGAAAAGATGAATATTCAACAGGAAGTTTTCCTTCAACAGCAGCAGTATACTTTAGCTCCATCTTCATCTATGGCTCAAACTCAAGCTCAAGCTACACCAACAAAGAAGAGAAGAAATCAACCTGGCACTACACCATGCAAGTATCTATAATTGTTTTCTTTTTTAAATTAAAGGGAATGAATTCTTAAAACAAAAGAACAAGTAGAGAGGACTAAATTCTTCTCTTTTTTCTTCTTTTTAATCTATATTATATTAAAAGCACGAAACCCTTAGCGAAATGTCGTTCGCTTTTTTTACCCTTTAAAAATAAATTTTATATTAGACAAAATCGTAATTAAATTAATTTCCTAATATTTAGGAGATTGAAATTAACTAAAAGTTTACTTACTAAATCTTTTTTTTTTATTTGAACTATTATACAGTATGTCCTAATATTAATGGCTTTAAAGTCAATTAAAAATTTACCTTATATAAACTATCTTATTATTTGAACAAACTGGTAAATTCGATACTAATAAATGTAATCGGCCAATAGTTAAATGTTTTAAAAATAAAATAAACTAACAAAAGTACATCAAATTATCAAAGACGACATATGGATAAACAATTTCGTAGTGAAGATGAAATTGGATACAACATCTTGGATTTAAAACTTGCAAAGTTTACCTTCATGTATGCTACTTGAATGCTTTTTCCCCCATTTTTACAATAATATTTGTTGACAGTTCAAATAACGTGACACTATTAAAATAAAAAATAATATTGTAAGTCATTTAATTTTCTCTAATAACTGAAATTTAATATCAACTAAAGCTTTGCTTACTCAATATTTTTGTTGGAAATATTATGTAGAAAATTCTAATATTTAGATTTATTATTTACACAAATAGATAAATCTGTTAATAGCAAATCCATAGGAACGAAGTAAGAATGTTGATATTGTTTATTGCAGATTGAATTATATTTTGTCATAGAATTCTAACCAATTAATTCTATATAATTATTTATCTTAATAATAAAATAGAGAAAGACTAAGTAAAAAATTATAACTAAAGTCGGTAATATTGGGTGGACTCTTTTAATTTTCTTGTTCTTAGTTATAGATTTATAACCGTTCATGGAATTAAAATCAATCAGTTATATATGCATTTTAACTATCGTACTTAACAAAAAAAGTAGAGAAATATTTTTCGTAAAAATGATATTTGATTCTTTAAGTATGCAATATTATGTCCATTACCTTTTAATCAAACTATCCTTCTATAAATTATTACCAAAATATAAATATGCATTCTAATAAATATTAAAATTAGACATAAATTATCCCAATATCCATAACTTTTATACCTTTTTAACTCAACATCAAATTTTAGAAATGATATTTAAATAACACTTAACAATTGCACGTCAAGTATACATAGTTTAATATATTTATATAATTCTTAAAAAATTATACTTATTGATATGGGGTACACGCGCAAAGCACGTACTCTAAATCTAGTATATACAAAAAGATGAATAAAATGATAATTTACAGTTGAAATTCAAGTTTAGCTTTAAAAAAAGAAGAAGAAGAAAACCCTAATTTGATAGGTCCTGAATTTAGTGCAACAAAAACCATCCTAGCCATTAATAGACTATAAGGGCTAAGACGAACATAATCGAAACGAAAAATCCGAACAAACTTGACTATTTTCTTCATATATAAGTTATTCATAGGGTTGAGGATGGTTAAAACCTATCAAAAATGCAAATTGAGCAACAACAACAAAAACACCTATCTCTCTTCATTTTCATATGATAAATACCCCCTATATAATCTTTGTAAGTTTCCACCATATATAGATGATGAATTTAAATTATTATAATTTATCATTATCATGCTATGACTATGCTTTTTATGAGACGAGGGTATTATTAGAAATAAATTCTCTATCTTCACAAGGTGTGGGTATGGTCCGCGTACACACTACCCTTCCCAGATCCCACTTGTAGGAATTAAGTGCGTTTATTTTTGTTGTTATTGTATAATTAGTCATCATCAAGAATTTTGTTTTTAACTCTCTTTTTCTTTTTCTTGGTGATGAAAACATGAGCAGATCCAGATGCAGAAGTGATAGCTTTATCACCCAAGTCACTAATGGCAACAAACAGATTCTTATGTGAGGTATGCAACAAAGGATTCCAAAGGGAACAAAACTTACAACTACACAGAAGAGGACACAATTTGCCTTGGAAACTAAAGCAGAAAAATACAAAAGAAGTAGTAAAAAGAAAGGTCTATCTTTGTCCTGAAATCACATGTGTACACCATGAAATTTCCAGAGCATTAGGTGATCTCACTGGTATTAAAAAACATTACTTCAGAAAACATGGTGAGAAGAAATTCAAGTGTGAGAAATGTTCCAAGAAATATGCAGTTCAGTCTGATTGGAAAGCTCATACAAAAACTTGTGGCACTCGTGAATATAGATGTGATTGTGGCACTCTTTTCTCAAGGTTTGTACACATTCAACTAGCTTAATTAGTTACTATCTGTCTTAATTTCTTCTTCTTTTTTTTTTCTCTTAGTTGCTAAAAAAAAAGGCAGCCCGGTGCACTATACTCCTGCTATGCGCGGGGTCGGGGGAAGGGACAGACCATAAGGGTCTATTGTATGCAGCCTTACCCTGCATTTCTGCAAGAGGCTATTTTCACTGCTCGAACCCGTGACCTTCTGGTCACATGACAACAACTTAACCAGTTGCGCGTAGGCTCCCTTTCTCATAGTTGATAAAATTAATCCAAAAATCAATTACTCCACCGTTTCAATTTAAGCTTTTCGTTTGATTAGGCATAGAGTTTAAGAAAATGTGGATACCTTTGAATTTTGTGACCTTAAACTAAAAATGTGTACGGTCAAACTTCCCTATAACAACTTCATTTATTCGGATACTTTTTGGTTGCTATAATGAAATATTTTTAAGTGAATGGTTGTTAAATAGAGATGTTATAGGGAGATCTAATCCTATAATATATCAAAGTACCCTTTGAATCTTCTGACCCTAATCATGCCATGTAGAATATTAAATTTAAAGAGTTACCAAATGAGTTATTGACTTTGTTAGGACCAAAATAATCAGGTGTCATGTGGAAGCTAGCAAAGTAAATCTTGAACAATGATAAATCATATAATAAAAGAGAAATATACCAAAAGAGACATAAATATATAACGTGGTTCGGTCAACTGACCTACATCCACAACGGAGATGAGTAATCCACTATATAAAAAGAGAGTGCAATATATTGAGAGAATAACCTCACGAAGAGGCAAACACAAGTGACACACTAATACTTGTCCCGTAAAGTTTTTTCCCTAAACACGACTCTCAAACCTCTTATATATGGCTACATTGTAAATGCTACTGAATGAAAAGGAATGATCCTCAATTTATAGAAGCCCAAATCTTTTTCTACACGAAAAAGGACTAGTCAAATATGGAAGATTTATAATTTCCTTCTACAAAAAGAAACCCCAATTATGATAAACATATTGTCCTTTCCTTCAACAGATAGGAAAACCAAATATAGCAAAACAATTACGGCAAACACCTAACAGACTTTTAGGGACTAGACTCAGTACTTTAGGAATCATTTTTCCCGATGCTAATATCTAATTAACAATATAGTAAATAGTTTTCTTATAGTGACCACTGCTATGAGTTGTGTTTCCGCCCCAGTGTGATTGATCATTCTCTTTTGGAGCAGATCAATTGAATTTGATTAATTTTGTTTTTTTGTTGGTTTATTATTTGATTTATCATCACACATTTTAGTATAACACCACGATTCTCTAGTTGTTAGTGATGATGCTATTTGAATTCTCAAAAATGCTTGCCATCTTCTTTGGTGTTAGGGCTAGTTTTAGATACCCCAGGTGATGAAAAAGTTGTCTTCAGTTTTTCTACAGTTACAGATTCTGTATTTGAACTCATTTTTCACCTTTCTCTTATCTTCTTTAGTTTTGTTTGGTGTTGGTTCTTTGTTTTGTTCTCTGGTAGGTTTTTGTTTTTTTGTTTTGTTTTTGGATCTTTACTGGTACAGACAATGTGTACACGTGAAATTGTCACTGGTGAAACACCATATGGTCATATATAAGTTGTAAAAACAAAGAAAGAAATTAAAACAGTAGTACCCATGCATCTACATATATTCTTTCTTTTTCTTTAAAACAAGGTTAACTAGGATAGTTAATACCAGAATTTAGGTAGAAGCTGATTTATATCGATTTTAGCTAATACCCATAATTAAATGTGAAATAAATATTATTCTTATTTCGGTTAAAAATATCTGTCTCCTAGGAATGGTCGTCCTTTTCCGTTACTTTTACCTTTGTCAACTTATTCACGTGTTGCTGTGCCATGCAAAACTGGTAATCTTTGTCAGGTTTGTTCTCTTCTGGGTTGGCTAGAGGTTAACAGTCATGATAATGTTTTACACCACTAGAATTCAGAATCTAGAGTGGATTAGTTTTAAATAAATGTGATTTATATATATATATATATATATATTCACAAGTGGCCTAGAAGATAGAGAAACTATTTTCGATAGACCTCAACTCAAAGCAAAATAAAAATAAAATGGTAGCACAAACATTAGCAACATCAAAATAACAAGAAAACGATGCAAATAGAACAACACATAAATGAGTCCAGTTGAATTCATTTAACGTGCGCTATATATAATGTCCATATCTATAGCTGAAAAGGGTTTCTTCACTTAAATTTAATGGATTTTTTTTCGACTGGCTGTTTCATTTACTGAAGATCCTGTCCAGGCATTATTTCACTTCTTTGAGTATTGATGATGTCTTTTATCGATAATGAAAGTTCACTCATTATTCATATATTCCAGTTTCAGCAACTTATTCTATATATCATCCTTGATTATGTTTCTCTCGATTTTGGCAATTATATTCCTCATTTTCTTTTCCTTTTTGACTAAACTTTTTCTTCTCTTCCTCATATAATTTTTTATATATATATTGTTTACCGTGAAAATGGTAATAACAATTAAATTTGTTGATGAAACTCTAAAAATACGTGATCTATTTTTATGCTAGTTGTTAAAGCAGTTGATGCAAGATATGTGAAGATAAAAGATGAAATGCGAGCTGAAATAGAGTTATAATCAAACCAAGGGGTTAGCTGTCCGGGCCTCGGACTAACCGATGAGGGGCCTCGAGGTCGATGCCTGGGCTCGGGCTCGAGCTATTGGGGATAATCGGGAAGGGGCTAACAGTTAGGATATAATTAAAAGAGGCTCTTATGGCCGATAACAAGCAATAAATGAAGAACAAATATGAAAGTAGTAAGTAGTAGCAATAATGTTTGGAGAATATGTTAGAGAGAAAAGAAAGAGTTCTTGTATATTTTGGAGCAACAGATTTACAAAGTGCCAAAGATCCCCCTTATATAGGAGGGAAAATCCCAGCATAGTACAAAATGCATTGATCATAAAGGTAGAGGGATGGGACAACTAGATAACATTAGATTCTGTCAATATCAGTTGTGTCCCTTGGGAACTCCCCTCTCCCCTATTATAGTCGTTAGTACGCACTACCCCTGGAGCCGAAACCCGACGGCTCCCGAAGGTGGGTCTCGACCTCGGCTTCGAACCTCGAGAAGCATGCCCGTGAGGCAACCTACTGACGGGGAAATCGGGTCCCCCGTTTTACCGCATACAGATAGTCTCCGCGTTTCTTAGAGTGAAAGTGATAAGAAACGATAAGAAATGACCTTGAATTTCTTCCTCCTGCGATGTTCTTGCAATCGGCAACGGCCACAAGGTGCCAAGATACGACACACACGCTGCTCCTGCAGGCTCCGCATTGACTATGGCAGTTGGTTGCCTCTTGGCCTCCTTTAATACACACACGGTGCTTTTATAAATACTCCCCTTCTCCTTTTCTATAACCCATTGCGTGCCCAAATCCCTGAAAAGGTTCGCTCTTCCTTTGCTCTCGTTCTCTCTCAGTAACGCAACTCTTTTTCTTCCTCCAGAATCTTCTAAGGATGGCAAACAATTCCACCTCTGCTTCCTAGGAGGTTGTGGGCTCATCCTCTTCGCTTCTTTCTCTAGGTGAAGTGGCCACACCTCCTCGTGCTGAGGAATGCGCCCCGAGATCTTTTGTGATGACCTCTGATTTCAAGGTCGAGAGACCTTCCTCGAAGCCAAAGCATTGTGAGCCCGTGACTCGGTATATTAGCTCGGTAATAGACATCGGGGAAGTGAGGGCCAACTGCCGCTGGGGGGATATTGTGCTTGTGGAGATTCCTGCTCGGGAAGAAGATATTACGGCTCATAAAGCCGACTTTCTGAGTGTGTACACCTATCCATTCACTTTGGGGCCGGTGGGGTCATCCTCGCCCCCGATCGACCCCGTGATTCTCGACTTATCTCAACGTTATCAGGTAACCCTGGGTCAAATTCATCCTTCGTTTTGGCGCGTTGTTTATATGATCAGGCATTACTCAAACATGATAGAGGAGATGCCCTTCACCCTCAACCACCTAATCAGGATGTATAGTCCTCGTCTCCTCTATGGGGGCCTAATCAAACTCCGTTGTCGAGCCCCGAGGTTCCTTTTTACCTGCATCGAGGAGCCCGAGAACGAGGGATAGTAAGCCGATTCGTCCGAGTGAGGACTTCTGACCTGATTCCGGTGGAAAAGATGTTGTTCCCCGAAAGGTGGAATGCTGGACGTAAGTAAACGTGTTGTCGGGTCTTCCTTCGTTTTTCTTTGACGATATTTCTTCAAGCATCTAACTCTATTTCTCTTGCTTTTTTAGCCGTAGCAACCTACCCCGGTGCAGTTTCGGACCTCCAAGATTGGATCGACCGCTTATACTTGATTTGCCCATATGTTGAACGAGTGTGGCGAAATTTATCCTGAGCCCGGTGGGAAGCCAAAGATCATGGTAAGCTCTGAACCTTGTTGCATCCGCACACTTTGATGCAAATAGCTATTAGTAGTGTTCTTCATTCTTTGTGTTTAACTTCTGCATTATGTAGGTCTGGGGAAGTCCCTTTAACGAAGGAGGCACCACCTATTGATGGGGACGCCCTAGTGCCTGGCGAGAAGAAGAGAAGGTAGGGGGGTTTGCTGGTCGGGCCGCCGGAGTTCAAGAGGGTTAAGGTGGAATGATCCAATGTTGACCCGGCAGCTCTGACCTTGGAGACGGCGGGAAACCCTCGAGTTGAAGGCGAGGGGGAAAATAGCTTCCCAACGGTCTCCGAGGAGTGTATAGACTCGGCTGATCCTCGGGCCGTAGGGATGGAGGCTTCTGAACCGGAGCCTGATGCTGATGTGGCCCATCTTTGTGGTGGGGAGGCAACGGATAGAGTATCGAGTACTACCCCTGAGTTGGCTGGCGGCCATAATTCTTCCTGAGTTGAGTTGCCCTTGGTAGGCAGTTCGAAGGGGCCCAGCTCCGGGGTCCAGGGTGAACAAAGGATGGAGGCTTTGGCTGATCCTGTCAACTCTATGATCATTATTGATTCCCCTCAGGGAGTGATCCTACTGCCTCATGGAGTGCAAGATGCCCCACGTGAAGAGCCCTCTAATGCAAGGGCACTAGTCAAAGGCGGAGATACGCCCGAGAGATCGCCGACCGTTCTTGAGGGAAGTCCCGAGGTTGATGCTTCATTCGTTTTTGGCAAGATGGGCAGACTTTGAAAGCGGGTAATTTTTGCTAACCCTGTCTGCCGCTATGGGCTGCTCTGATCTTTGTTTTTCTAACTTGTCTTTTTTTGTGGCTTCAGGCTAAAGCACTTTACAGCCAGGCTTTCACCCAGTACCAGGATGAGGTGAACCGTCGCGAGTGTGAGAAAGCCCATCTTACCGAGCAGGTTACTCATCCCCCGTTTACTATTATCTGAATCTTTATGAGATTCTATTGCTTTTAATATCTCGGACCTTATTTGTGCAGTTTGAGAAGGAAAACACTTTGCTGAGAGAGGAACTTTGGGCCAGAGATGCTGAAATTTCCGAGCTCAGTCAGTATATAAGGGAAATAACTTACGAGAGGGACACCCTCCAGGGGAAGGTAACCTCAGTCGAGCGTCAGCTCCAGGATGCGAAGGAGGATAGTGACAAGTACATAGGTCTCCATTCCGAGCTGGTGGCTGCACTCTATCAGATCAAAGCCTAAGTCAAGGCGTTTGTGTCCTCGCACAGGGAGGAAGTTATTAACGCAAATGCTCGCATTGAGAGGGCGTCTGAGGGGGCTAGCCCAAATTTACCTCGAGCTGCGGATTGTGCCTGGCTAGATTCTCGAAAGTAGACCGTTGGAGGTATGTCGGATGACAGTTTGTGTGGTGCAAAAAATGAGGGTGGATCCCCGGAGAGGGAAAATGTCATTAAAAAGGGGTCGTCGGGGGACTCGTAGCTGTCAAGGTGCAACCCTTGGGGAGCCATTGAGAATGTAGGCTCGACAATGGATTAGGATCCTGTTGATTTTCCTGTTTGAATATAATACTTTCATATTGGCATATGTATAAAGTAAACCATGTGGCTTAGCTTCTTCCACTCCCCTTTTTGTTCGGAATTTGGCCAGGTGATCCCATTTTTAGAGTTGGCAAGAATCTTTAGATTCATGATACGGCCCTGGGGCTCATTAGGCAAGCTTGGGTGCTTTTACGCGCCTGATCGATGCGACATTTAGTATAAGCTGGCGTTAGAGCTCTTATGCTTTGCTCAACTATTTTGGGTTTAGTCTCTGAGTCGGGCTTCGACTCGAGCTCATTCGACCCTCAAGCTTCTGTGTTTTCATGGGCGGGCAATAATGGTTCTTGCACTTTGCGTTCGGGCATATGTATTTTAACTATTTTGGGTTCGGTCTCCGAGTTGGGTTTCGACTCGAGCTCAATCGACCCTCAAGTTTTGTATTTGTGCGGGCTGGCGACAATGTCTCTTATGCCTTGGGTTGAAGCGACCTTCTATATGTGTGACCCTAAGGCTCATTAAGCTGACAATAATGGCTCTTACGCTTTGCCCTTAGGCATGTATAGCTAACTATTTTGGGTCCGGTCTCCGAATCGGGTTACGACTCGAGCTCATTTTAACCCTCAAGCTTTCAAATTTTAAGCTAGCGATAATGGCTCTTACGCTTTTGGTCGTTGCGACCTTTTAGTGTGTGTGGCCCTGAGGCTCATTAGGCTGGCGACAATGGATCTTACGCTTTGCCTTTAAGCATATGTAGGCTTTGTTTTCCTCTTGTTAAGGACTTTTTGAAATGATTTTGCCTGACCCGTCGTCGGTTAGGGAAGAACCTCCATTTCAAGTCATTTATGGCGATGTTTGAGCACCTCGAAAGGTTTGGCTCATAGGCTAAGTAGCTCGAAGCCTTGTGATTTTGAGCTGACATGGTCGAAGCTCTTTTGCCTGTCGAGGGTAGCCTGTTTAACCAGTTTTTTCGAGTAGATTCGAAGTAATGGCCTATGATTTTGTAGCGAAGGTCGGGCATCCCCGAGTCGCGTTAATTTAGCTGGTACAGTTGTATGACCGTAGTCATTTATGTTTGGCCGGATCCATGTTTGATCCCGAGCGTAGTAGTTTAGGCGTCTACATCGAGGGTATGCCCTTTCGAGAGTCTTACAAATGCGACATATGGTCTAAACTTCAGGATTGATTTATGCTTGTAGTAAGGTCTTACAAAATTTTCATGCCATTTGAGATCTTACAGTTTTGTTGATACTTGGTACAAGTATGATTCATGCATTGCTTGAGGTCTTAACTTTTGTTGGTACTTGGTACAAGTATGATACATCCCTTGCTTGAGGTCTTACAGTTTTGTTGATACTTGATACAAGTATGATTCATGCCTTGCTTGAGGGCTTACAGTATTTTCATGCCATTAAGGTCTTATAGTTTTGTTGATACTTGGTACAAGTATGATTCATGCCTTGCTTGAGGTCTTACAATATTTTCATGTCATTGAGGTCTTACAGGTTTTCCCATGTCGTTGAGGTCTTACAGGTTTTTCCATGCCGTTGAGGTCTTACAGGTGTAGTTGTTGTTGATACTTGGTGCAAGTTTTTTGAGACTGAGTCTGCCCGCTTGGGGTCTTACGGCCTTGGGTTTTTTAACGAACGGCGATTGGTGATAGTCTTTGAGTCATCGAATTTGCTTTGGCTCGGGGGCCGTTACTCGAGAGCTCGGAATTGCCTCATTGAGGGCTTATAATTTCGGAGATTCTGACCTTGAGATCATACAGGTGCCGAGTTATTGACGCCAGTCTCTGAATACTCGAGGCACTTTCGGTGGAGGAATCTTTGTTGAGAAAACGTTGAGTTTTCTTTGGAATATGAGGTGCTTTGGCAGAAGGCATTCTCTGATTGCTTGGCATAAGTACATGTCTTTTGTTGCCGTGGGTCCGGCTCATACGGGCACGGTTCATTCGACCGTTTGGCCCGGTACATCATTTTCCTATTTGAATCATGTCTGGCGCTCATCGGTTTTTTCGAGTGGGTAACCTTTCGGGGGGTGCCCTTCAGTGCTCGGGGTTGATTGCAAAGGAAGCCTCAAACACTTATTGTATTCCCCTTAGATAGCATGTAGGTGTTGCCTCGTTAAAAACCTTGACGTTAAAACCCTCTTTGGGACAAAATACGGTCGAAGGAAAAGAGTGCAATGCTTGCTCGAGGGTATTTATGAATTTTTTCGATCAGATGCCCTAGCAGTAATACCGTTTTAGCATCGATATATTCCATTTGCTCGGAAGTTGTTCGCCCTCCATGGTGCCGAGCTTATAAGTCCTTGTCGACTATTCCGAGGATACGGTATGGTCCTTCCCAGTTCTGGCCCAGCTTTCTTTCATTAGGGTTTCGGGTGTTGAGAGTGACCTTCCGTAGGACTAAGTCCCACATCCCGAAATACCTGAGATTTGTTCTCCTGTTATAATATCTTTCGATTCTCTGCTTTTGGGCGGCTATCCGGATCAGCGAGGCTTCTCGTTTTTCATCCAATAGTTCGAGGGTCGTCATGGCCTCGTTGTTCGAGCCCTCAATAGTGTGCTAGAATCTGGCGCTCGGCTCCCTGACTTCCACTGGTATCAAAGCCTCGACGCTGTATACTAGAGAGAAAAGTGTTGTCTCGGTGCTTGATTTTTGAGTTGTTCGATATGCCCATAGTACCCCGGGCAGCGTTTCTCTTCCATTTTCCCTTGGCGTTCTCCAGTTTCTTTTTTAAGTTATGAATGATAGTTTATTTTTGGACTCGGCCTGGCCGTTTGCACATGGATGGTAAGGCGTCGACAGGATTCTCTTGATTTTGTGATCTTCAAGGAACTGTGTTACCTTGCTCCGGATGAACTGTCTCCCGTTATCGCACGTTATTTCGGATGGGATTCTGAATCGGCATATGATGTGATCCCATATGAAATTGATGACTTCCTTTCCTCTTATTTTTTCGAAGGCCTGCGCTTCCACCCATTTTGAAAAGTAGTCAGTCATAAATAAAATGAATCTAGCTTTACCTGGTGCCGTCCGCAAAGGGCCGACGATGTCCATTCCCCATTTCATGAATGGCCATGGTGATAAAATAGAATGTAGTTGCTCGCCGGGTTGGTGAATCATGGGAGCAAATCTTTGGCATTTGTCGCACTTTCGGACGAATTCTTTGGTGTCTTCTTCCATGTTGTCCCAATAGTAGCCTGCTCTGATCCCCTTCCAGACTAAGGAGTCGGCGCCAGAATGATTTCCACAAGTACCCTCGTGAATTTCTCGGAGTAAATAATCTGTGTCACCTGGCCCTAAACATACCGCCAGGGGGCTATCGAAAGTTCTCCTGGATAGAGTCTCATTTTCGTCGAGCGAGAACCGGGCTGCTTTGGTTCATAAGACCCTCGATTCTTTTGGATCTGTGGGCAACTTCCCGTCTTTTAAATAATCAATATACTTATTTCTCCAATCCCATGTTAGACTGGTGGAATTAATCTCTGCGTGACCTTCCTCGACCACTGATTTAAACAATTGGACAACAACCCCGGGGAGTAGGTCCTCTTCTTCAACAGAAGATCCCAAATTCGCGAGGGCATCGGCCTCGCTATTCTGCTCTCGAGGTACATAGACTAAGGCCCATTTTTTGAAGCGACGCAGTGCGATTTGGATTTTGTCCAAGTACCTCTGCATCATGTCTTCTCGAGCTTCGTAGCTCCTATTCACCTAGATTACTATGAGGAGTGAATCGCATTTTGCCTCGACGGTCTCGGCTCCCAAGATTTTGGCCAGTTCTAAACCTGATATTATAGCCTCGTACTCGACTTCATTGTTAGTCAATTTTGTGATTTTTATGGATTGTCTGATTACACCGCCAACGGGTGGCTTTAGGACTATACCGAGCTCGAATCCTCTTATATTTGTGGTGCCGTCTGTGAACAGGGTCCATACCCCGGAAGACGTTCTTGATTTTAATAAAAGTTCCCTCTCTACTTCGGGTACAAGGGAGGGCGAAAAATCAACCACGAAGTTTGCCAGAATTTGGGACTTGATGGTCGTTCGAGGTTGATACTCGATATCATACCCTCCGAGTTCGATGGCCCATTTGGCCAATCAGCCCGATAGCTCGGGTTTGTGCAGTATGCTCCGGTAGGGGTATATCGATAGAACGCAAATATGGTGATATTGAAAATAGGGCTTCAGCTTTCGCGAGACGCTTATTAGCGCGAGAGCTAATTTTTTTGGATGGGGATACTTGGTTTCGGCGTCCCCTAGGGTCTGGCTTACATAATAAACAGGAAATTACATACCTTGCTACTCTCAGACCAGTACGCCACTTACCGTTATTTCAGACACGGCCAGGTATAGATATAGCATTTCATCCTCCTTTGGCGTATACAACAAAGGTGGACTGGTCAGATATCATTTCAGTTTCTCCAAGGTGTGTTGGCATTCTGGAGTCCATTCGAAGTTGTTCTTTCTTTTGAGTAAAGAGAAGAAGTGATGGCTCTTGTCTGATGATCTTTATATGAATCTGCCCAGGGCTGCTATCCGCCTGTTAGCCATTGTACGGCCTTTACATTGTTTACCACCGTGATTTCTTCGATGGCCTTTATTTTGTCAGGATTAATCTCGATCCCCCTGTTTGATACCATGAAACCCAGGAATTTGCCTGATCCCACTCTGAATGCTCACTTCTAGGGGTTGAGCTTCATGTTGTAACTTTTGAGGATGTCGAAAGTTTCCTGCAAATGAGCCAAATGGTCCTCTGCGCGCAGGGACTTAACTAGCATATCATCAATATAAACCTCCATTCATTTACCTACTCGATGCTCGAACATTTTATTAACTAGGTGTTGGTATGTTGCCCCTGCGTTTTTTAGCCCGAAGGGCATTACGTTGTAGCAGTAGGTACCATACTTTGTGATGAACGAGGTTTTTTCCCTATCCTCGGGGTTCATCTGGATTTGATTATACCCCGAGTAGGCATCGAGAAAGGTGAGGGTCTTGTGGCTGGCCGTAGCATCGATCAGACGGTCGATATTAGGCAATAGAAAGAAATCTTTGGGACACGCTTTATTCAAGTCTTTATAATCTACACACATTTTTAGCTTGTTTCCCTTTTTAGTCACTACTACTACGTTGGCCAGCCACTCAGGGTACTTTACCTCTCTAATGGATCCTATTTTAAGAAGTTTCGTTACCTCTTCTTTGATGAAGGTATGTTTTACCTCGGACTATGGTCTTCTCTTCTGCTTTACGGGTTTAAATTTGGGATCAATGCTCAGCCTGTAGGAGGTTATTTCTGGCGGAATTCCTGTCATATCTAAGTGGGACCAAGCAAAACAATCGATATTGTTACTAAGAAATTGAATGAACCCTTTCCTGAGTTTGGGTGTTAACCCCGTCCCAAGGTATACCTTACGATTCGGGAGGTGTTTAATTAAAATGGTCTGTTCCAGCTCTTCGACTGTCGATTTAGTTGCATTCGATTCTTCGGGGGCGATGAAGGTCCGAGGAGCAAAGAAATCTTATTCGTCGTCCTCGGGGGTCTGTGTGTTCCTAACCTCGTCTGGGATCGGGTGCGTGGGGATCGGCGCCTTATGGTGGACTGCGAATATTTCTTTCACTGCCCGTTGTTCTCCATGTATGGTCGTTATGCCATCCTTCGTAGGAAACTTTATCACCTGGTGTAAGGTTGATGGTACTACCCTCGTGTTGTGTATCCAAGGCCTGTCGAGCAACTTATTGTACCTCATGTCGCCATCGATGACTTGGAACTTGGTGTTCTGAATTGCACCGGACGTGTCAATCGGGAGGGTGATCTCTCTTTTTGTTACTTCGCCGGTCATGTTAAAGCCGTGGAGGACTCGAGGGACGGGGGCGACTTGATCGAGCAGCCCCAGTTGTCCTACTACCTCTTATCTAATTATGTTGGCCGAGCTACCTGGATCCACGAGCACACGTTTTATCCTGGTGTTGTTTAAAAGAAACGAGATCACCCGAGCGTCGTTGTGCGGTTCTATCATAGCCTCGAGATCCTCCTCACTGAATGCGAGGGTGTCTTCAGGCACTTTCGGGTCGGTCCCTCTTTTGTAGTGGACGTTCTTGTCCGTTTGAGCATGGGTCCTTGGGGGACGTTGGTTCCTCCAATAATCATATGGACATCGTGTCGGAGAGTCTCCCTTTCCGCCCGAGTTGAGTTTTGATGTGGTGTATCGACATCTGGAGTAGTCATGTCCTTCTCCTTGTGGTTTTTGAGGTTGTTGTTCTCAACTCTATTTATTGAGCCAGACATTTTGTCCTGAAATCGAAGATCTTGGACAAGAAAAAGTGTGAAAGGCAACTTGCGTTGTGTAATGAAACCAGCAAGAAAATAATCACTATTATTTTTAGCCCCACTGTGGGCTATTTTTATGCTAGTTGTTAAAGCAGTTGATGCAAGTTATGTGAAGATAAAAGATGAAATGCGAGCTAAAATAGAGTTATGATCAAACCAAGAGGTTAGTTGTCTGGGCCTCGGACTAACCGATGAGGGGCCTCGAGGTCGATGCCTAGACTCGGCTCGAGCTATCGGGGATAATCAGGAAGGGGCTAACAGTTAGGATATAATTAAAAGAGGCTCTTTATGGCCGATAACAAGCAATAAATGAAGAACAAGTATGAAAGTAGTAAGCAATAGCAATAATGTTTGGAGAATATGTTAGAGAGAAAAGAAAGAGTTCTTGTATATTTCGTGTAGAATAGTTGGAGCAACAAAGTTTACAAAGTGCCAAGGATCTCCCTTATATAGGAGGGGGAATCCCAGCACAGTACAAATTACATTGATCATAAAGGTAGAAGGATGGGACAACTAGATAGCATTGGGCTCTGTCAATATCAGCTGCGTGCCTTGGGACCTCCCCTCTCCCCTATTATAGTCGTTAGTACGCATTGCCCCCGGGGCCGGTACTCGACGGCTCCCGAGGGTGGGTCTCGAGCTCGGCTTCGAACCTCGAAAAGCATGCCCGCGAGGCGACCTACTGACGGGGAAATCGGCCCCCGATATATATATATATATATATATATATATATATATATATATATATATATATATATATATATATATATATATATATATATATATATATATATATATATATATATATATATATATATATATATATATATATATATATATATATATATATATATAAAGTCCAAACTATAGCTTGAATTTATTGAATGTAAATGCATTTTTAACTACATGTTTGTCTCCAAATTTTGTCCTTATGTAGCTTTTCTACAATATCCTTCTCCTTGGTCAAATTGACCAGTTTCGTCATTTTTAGAATGGGACCACTCTTTAAATTACTTGAGCCCACTTTCAAGTCAATTTCCATGACGAGTTTCAGTAAATTCAGTGTATGGTAAAAGTGAAGTTTTTACCTAGACTAGCTAAAGACATTCTTGTATTAATTACTATGTGTTCTACAATTTGTTTTTATCTTGTGGTTATATGTGACAATCTCATTAAAAACATATGATTGTCATTGTCATTAATTAGTATAATTTGAATTGAATATAACTTATATATACTGACAATTTAAAAAAAATTGCACTATTACTATTGAAGTTTAACTTGTCTTATTTGTCAAGTTACTATTCTCACTTATCATACATCAATTAACATTACTTGTAACTACGAATGATCTCATAATGTACAAATTTTTTTACATGTCAGTTTATAGAAGTTAAACCGCAATCAGATTTAACAAAGATGTTTTGAACTTTTTTGTCTTTATGTTTTGGTCGTTTCAATCTCTGCTACGAACTTCATCTAATTTGTCTCTAATTTTTGGATTTTTTCTTTTTAACCTTTATTTTACGTATTATTTTCTCATTGAAAGAGTTCTTGTTATTGTTTCTCTATTAATTGGTTGTATCTCATTTGTGTTTTACACAGGCGTGACAGTTTCATCACACATAGAGCCTTTTGTGTTGCCTTGGCTCAAGAAACTGCAAGAAATCCAGTACCAATACACAATTTAGGCAACTTCTCCAAAATGCAGAATTCCACAATTTTAGATCAAAAATACCCTTCTTCTAATTCCATTGATATATTGAGTTTGGGAAATACCAAAACTACCCATAATCAGCAGTTCAATCACAACCTCATTGATACATCCAATATTGGCTCAAATACTAGTAATTCCTTTTTCTTTCAAGAATCCAATCAAGATTATGCCAACATTAAACCAATCCATGACCTAATGCAACAACTCCCAAATTTTCACAACAACAATATGTTTAACCTCAACTTTTTCCAAAATAATGATGGAAATAGCAATATGTCAAGTGGAATTTTGGGTGATCAAAATATTAGTTGTTCAATCCCTTCTCTTTATGGTTCACAAGTTCAGAACCATAATCTTAATAGTACTACTACTTCTTCAGTTGCACCAATGTCGGCCACTGCACTTCTTCAAAAAGCAGCTCAAATGGGATCTACTACAAGTAATATTAGCACTACTGCCTTATTGCTGAAAGCCTTTGGAAATAGTACTAATGGTGGTAATTCATCCTCTAGTGGCACAAAATCTGATCATCAAGTTGTCAACTTTGGCGACAATTTCAGTGACCATAGTGGGAACCACTTGCGCGACATCAATGGCGAAGCCAAAAATTTTGGTAAGAATGTCCGATCTTTATTAGGAATCTTTGCACAAATAGCTGATCAAATTCACTATTTACTTTTTTCGAATCGGTATACATATATTATACACTGATTATACCTGGTTATATGACCATAGTGGGAACCACTTGCATGACATCAATGGCGAAGCCAGCATTTCGGTAAGGATGTCCAATATAGGGGTCTTTACCCATATAGCCGATCCTATTCACTAATTACTATATATAGATTATACACTGATTATACCTCGTTATACACATATTAACAGCTTACTATTTTTGGGTAAGGCTATCTAATACTATATAATAAGGGGTCTTTACAAAAATAGCGACCGAATTCACTATTTACTTTTTCGAGTCGGTATATATAAATTATACAATGATTATACCTGGTTATACACACGTTAACACATATTAATATGAATTATACATATATTATACATCTGTCGAATATTTTTTATTTAAATGATTAGGCCAGTGACTATTTAGGTTAATTCTTCTATTTACATATAAGAAGTAATATTTGAAACTATTACATATATAGTATGTACACAATAAAATTTTCTGCTAAGAATGTTCGACTGACTACCCTCCGTCATATGTAGGTACGCCCGCTGACATTGTGAATGGTGTCAATGCTTATGGACATGACCAAAATGACTATGGAGGAGGATACAACGCAGCAACCAAATTGAACTTTGAGGAGCAACAGCACCAATTACCACCACAGAAGAAACAGTTAACTAGAGATTTCCTTGGAGTTGGAGAAATAGTAAGAAGTATGAGTGGGGGATTTAGTAGCCAAAGGGAGCAACAACAACAACAACAAAGCAATCAGAGTTTTATAAGTCCTGAAAATTTTCAGTGACGTTCAAGAAAAGGTGAAAAAAGTTCAAATACGACAAAAGGAATGCACAAAAAAGTACAGGTAAAAGTTTAATTTTTTTTCTAAAAAAAATAGTAGTACTATTAGATTATTCTAAGAATGTCTCAATCTGTATATCATTTTCTCATGAATTTTTTTTAAACGTTGCGAAAGGGGAACCAGGTGCTCAGCTAATTACGTAATTAGTAAGGTTTAATTCTGCTTGAGCAATAATTAGCTTTATATATTTGCTGATTCTAGGAAAAATTTCCTATGTTTCTTGTGATATGGTGTCTATCTCATTCAAATGATTTGGTAGCCAATTTTGTTGAGTTGGTTTGGTTTGGTAGCCAACCTTGTTGAATTTGTATAATTTGGTAGCCAATTTTATTGACTTGGTTTGGTTTGGTAGCCAACCTTGTTGAAATTGTGAAAAGGGTGTGTAAATTGTCAAATATTGTAGGCTTTAGAGAGTGAGGTTTTGGCTATAAAAGGAGAGCTTTAACTCTCATTTCTACACACCAACAAAGAGAGAAAAGAGAGAGCAAGGTATTCCATAAACTATAAGAAAATAGTTTGTAAAGAAAAATAGAGTGTGAGAGATATTGTAGTGAGGTGGAAAAAGCAAAAGAGTGTTTATTTCTTTTGAGGGTGTAGTGGTCTTAGGAGTATTTTTTACTCGTTACTACACAGTGTAAAATTCCTCGCTATAGTGATATCAGTTGCTCTTCTTGGCCGTGGTTTTTTCCCTTATTCAGAAGGGTTTCCACGTAAAATCTTGGTGTCATTATTGCTGCATTTCTATTCTTGTTGATTTAACCATAACTTAGTGTTCTGCGTTTATCACTAATACCGTGAATACTATTTTTACGGGGTTTATTCCCAACAAGTGGTATCAGAGCCAAGGTTCTATCTGAGTATGCTCTGTGGTTGCAGCACAGTCTGAACTTCCACATCAGAAAAGAATTACTTTGGTCTCCTAATAAATAGTATTTGTATTTGTGATAAACGATGGAAGCCAACACTAGTAGAATGGTTACCTTGAATGGCACAAATTATGCCATTTGGAAGGGCAAAATGGAAGATTTGTTCTATGTCAAGAATTTTCATCAACCTGTCTTCGCCACTGTAAAGCCTGATAATAAATCAGATGAAGAGTGGAATCTGTTACACAGGCAGGTTTGCGGCTTTATTGGATAGTGGGTTGACGATAATATTTTGAACCATATTTCTGGGGAGACACATGCTCGGACCCTATGGGAACACCTTGAAGTTTGTATGCTCGGAAAACTAGAAACAATAAGATGTTTCTGATAAAGCAGATGTTGGATTTAAAATACCACGATGGTTCCGCGATGACAGATCATCTGAATAATTTTCAGGGGATCATGAACCAGTTATCTGCTATGGGCATTAAATTTGATGAAGAAATTCAAGGCTTGTTTCTACTTGGTTCCCTACCAGATTCTTGGGAAATTCTTAGAACTTCATTATCAAATTCTGCTCCGGATGGTGTGATCTCTATGGATCTTGCCAAGAGCAGCCTTCTAAATGAAGAGATGAGAAGAAAATCTCAGGGTTCCTCCTCATCAGATGTCTTGGTGACTGACTCTAGGGGGAGAAGCAAGAATCGGAGTTCTCAAAATAGAGAACATAATAGAAGAAAATCCAGAAGCAGACTTAAAGATATTGAGTGCTATCATTGCGGGAAGAAAGGGCACACAAAGAAGTTCTGCCGGATTTTGAAAAAGGAGAATAGAGACAAGGAAGAACAGAAAGAAGATGGCAATCGTGTGGCCACCGTCACTACAGAAGATCTTGTTACAGTCCTTGATGCGGATCTGATAAATATTGCTTGTGATGAGTCAAGCTGGGTTGTGGACAGTGGTGTCGCATCTCATATGACATCAAGGAAGGAATTTTTCTCATCATATACTCAGGGTGACTTTGGAACTCTGAGTATGGGTAATGAGACTGTATCTAGGGTGGCTGGTGTTGGAACGATTTGTTTGGAAACTAGTATTGGAACTAAACAAGTTTTAAACAATGTAAAGCATGCACCTGATGTTCGTTTGCACTTGATCTCTGTTGGTGTTTTGGATGATGAGGGATATGTCAGTACCAATGGTGCTGGAAAGTGGAAGCTCACTAAGGGCTCCATAATTGTGGCTCGTGGGGAAAAGCGTCGTGGTCTATACTGGACTACGGCTTCTACCTGTATTGATATGGTGAATGTCGTTGAGAGCCATAACTCTTCAACATTATGGCATAAGAGGCTTAGCCACATTAGCGAGAAAGGACTAAATGTTCTGGCCAAGAAGAAATTGTTGTCAAATTTTGAAAGTGCAAAATTAGAAAAATGTGAGCACTGCTTGGCTGGAAAACAAAAAAGAGTTTCTTTCCAGTCTCATCCTCCTTCAAGAAAGACAGAGTTGCTTGAGTTGGTGCATTCAGATTTATGTGGTCCAATGAAGACAAGAACTTTGGGTGGTGCACTTTATTTTGCTACCTTTATTGATGATTGTTCAAGGAAACTTTGGGTCTACATCTTGAAGACTAAAGACCAAGTGTTGGGTGTCTTTAAGCAGTTTCAGGTTTCAGTTGAAAGAGAAACTGGAAAGAAGCTGAAGTGTATTCGTACTGATAACGATGGTGAATATTGTGGACCGTTTGACGAATACTGCAAACAACAGGGTATCAGACACCAGAAGACTCCTCCTAAGACTCCTCAGCTTAATGGTTTAGCAGAAAGGATGAACAGGACATTGATGGAAAGAGTCAGATGTTTGCTTTCTGAAGCAAAGTTGCCGAATTCCTTTTGGGGTGAGGCTTTGTTGACCGCCGCACATGTTATTAATCTATCCTCTGCGGTTGCTTTGCAAAGTGATGTTCCAAACAAAGTTTGGTATGGCAAGGATGTTTCCTATGACCACTTGAAAGTGTTTGGTTGCAAAGCTTTTATACATGTGCCTAAAGATGAGAGGTCAAAATTAACTGCCAAGACAAGGCAGTGCATCTTCATTGGTTATGGCCTTGATGAGTTTGGTTACAGGCTATATGATCCAATTGAGAAGAAGGTTGTAAGAAGCCGTGATGTTATCTTCATGGAGGATCAAACCATTAAAGATATTAACAAAGCGGAGAAGCTAAAATCTCCAAGTTCTGAAGAATTAGTCAATCTTGATCAAGTTCCTCATACAAATACGGATGACGTTGGTGGGCTCAATGATGATGGTAATGCCCAGAACCATAATCCAGATCAGCATATTGATGGTGATGGTGATAACAATGCTAATGTTGATGAGGTAGATGCTCCTACTCACGAAGCTGTGGACGAGTTAGATATTCCACTCAGGAGGTCTTCTAGACCTCGTACTCCTTCCTACCGTTACTCACCCAATGAATATGCATTACTCACTGGTGGGGAAGAACCTGAATGTTATGCGGAGGCCATAGAATATGAGCACAAGGATCAATGAATTGAAGCCATGCAAGATGAGATGAAATCTCTGCATGAGAACCATACTTATGAGTTGGTGAAATTGCCTAAGGGCATGAGAGTTTTGAAGAACAAGTGGGTATTCAAAGTTAAAGCTGAAGAACATAGTTTGAAGTCCAGATACAAAGCTAGATTGGTTGTCAAGGGATTTGGTCAAAGGAAAGGTATTGACTTTGACGAAATATTTTCTCTTGTCGTAAAAATGTCCTCCATTATGACAGTTCTTGGTTTGACTGCCAGTCTTGATTTGGAGATTGAGCAGATGGATGTGAAGACTGCTTTTCTTCACGGTGACTTAGAAGAGGAGATTTATATGGAACAACCTGAAGGCTTCAAGGCAAAAGGTAAAGAAAATCTTGTATGCAAACTTAAGAAGAGTCTATATGGATTGAAGCAAGCTTCCAGACAGTAGTACAAGAAGTTTGAGTCTGTTATGGGGAAGCAAGGCTACAAGAAGACTTCTTCAGATCACTGTGTGTTTGTACAAAGATTTTCTGATGACGATTTTATCATCCTCTTGCTATATGTGGATGATATGTTGATTGTGGGCAGGAATTCTTCTAAGATTGACGAGTTGAAGAAACAGTTGAATAAGTCTTTTGCAATGAAAGACTTGGGTCATGCTAAGCAGATTTTGGGCATGAGAATTACTCGTTCGAGAAACGAAAGGAAGCTTTACTTGTCACAGGAGAAGTACATAGAACGTGTACTGGAGCGCTTCAATATGAAAAGTGCTAAGTTGGTTCGCACACCTCTTCCTGGTCATCTGAAGTTGAACAAGAAGATGTGTCCAACAACAACGGAGGAAAAAGAGAGAATGGCCAAGATTCCTTATTCCTGTGCCGTTGGATGTTTGATGTATGCAATGGTATGCACTCGACCAGATATTGCTCATGCAGTCGGTGTTGTTAGCAGATTTCTCGAAAATACAGGAAAAGAGCATTGGGAAGCTGTAAAGTGGATACTCAGGTATCTAAGAGGAAGCTCACGTGAATGCTTATGTTTTGGAGGATCAAATCCAATTTTGAAGGGCTATACAGATTCTGATATGGCAGGTGACCTTGATAACAGAAAATCCACTACTGGATATTTGTTTACTTTTCAGGGGGAGCTATATCATGGCAGTCGAAGTTACAGAAGTGTGTCGCACTATCTACAACTGAAGCGGAGTATATTGCGGTTACTGAAGCTGGCAAAGAGATGATATGGCTCAAGAGATTTCTTCAAGAACTTGGATTGCGACAGATGGAGTATGTGTCTATTGCGACAGTCAGAGTGCAATAGACCTGAGAAAAAACTCCATGTACCATGCGAGAACAAAACACATTGACGTCAGATATCATTGGATTCGTGAGTTAGTGGAGAACGAATCACTTCAAGTCAAAAAGATTCACACGAGTGAAAATCCTACAGATATGTTGACCAAGGTGGTACCAAGAGACAAGTTCGAGCTATGCAAAGAACTTGTCGGCATGCACTCAAACTAGAAGATAGTGCTACCTCCTCTAGATGAATGAGACTGGAGGGGGAGATTGATATGGTGTCCATCTCATTCAAATGATTTGGTAGCCAATTTTGTTGACTTGGTTTGGTTTGGTAGCCAACCTTGTTGAATTTGTATAATTTGGTAGCCAATTTTATTGACTTGGTTTGGTTTGGTAGCCAACCTTGTTGAAATTGCGAAAAGGGTGTGTAAATTATCAAATATTGTAGGCTTTAGAGAGTGAGGTTTTGGCTATAAAAGGAGAGCTTTAACTCTCATTTCTACACACCAACAAAGAAAGAAAACAGAGAGCAGGGTATTCCATAAACTATAAGAAAATAGTTTGTGAAGAAACATAGAGTGTGAGAGATATTGTAGTGAGGTGGAAAAAGCAAAAGAGTGTTTATTTCTTTTGAGGGTGTAGTGGTCTTAGGAGTATTTTTTACTCGTTACTACACAGTGTAAAATTCCTCGCTATAGTGATATCAGTTGCTCTTCTTGGCCGTGGTTTTTTCCCTTATTCAGAAGGGTTTCCACGTAAAATCTTGGTGTCATTATTGCTGCATTTCTATTCTTGCTGATTTAACCATAACTTAGTGTTCTGCGTTTATCACTAATACCGTGAATACTATTTTTACGGGGTTTATTCCCAACAAGTGGTATCAGAGCCAAGGTTCTATCTGAGTATGCTCTGTGGTTGCAGCACAGTCTGAACTTGTGACATATAATACTTTTTATATAGTTTCTAAATATATAAATTTTATTGAAAATTTTAGTCTACATTTGTCCTCGTACTCCTAATCACATCACATAAAATGGGACGGAAGAATAAGTAAATATACCTCTGCGTCTGTGCGTGTTTCTACGTGTATCCTTGCGTTTCTGTTGACTCTTAAGAGATCGTTTGATTGGGAAACAAGTTATTCCATGATTAATTATCTCAGGATTAGTTATCCAACCCTCCCACGGGAATAAAAAAATATTACAATTCCGGGATAAATAATCTCGTGATTAGTTATACCACAATTTTATCCCAATCAGGGATAAATTCATCTTAAATTTAATCCCGAAATTAATTTCTCTTTATCCCTCGTACAAAACTGAGAGCATAATGTTCTTTGCTTGTGAATGTTGGTTTAATTTATTTTTCTTCTGAGTTATTATATGCAAAATTATTCTCCATAACAACACCCCCCCTGGGGGGCATAAAAGGACATTCTTATTGATTGAATACGATGGTTTAATTTGCAGGGTATCTATGCCTGAAAGGAGAAATTCTTTTACTGATGAAGCAGATAGCTGTAGTTTGAAGTTTTCTTCAACATTTTAGCAGACAATTAGTAAAACTTGTTTCTGGAGATAGCCTTAGAAAACAGGAAAACTCTCTTGTTTTTGTTGTTGTTCTTTTTTCCTTTATTTGCTAAGATTTTGTTTTCCATTTTGTTGACATATATAGTCCAACTCTATTTTATTTAGTCCTTTCATTTTAGTTTTTCAACTATTCAAGAAAGTAGGCCAGGACACAAAAAATATAGCTTTATAAAAAAAAATATAGACCTTATATATATGATCTTCATTCCTTGGGTAAGCTTTGATAATAAGATGCATATATTTTCTGCTCTTCTTTATTTCAGCAGAGTTTCAGAGAGAAACTGCAAGCAAATATCATGATTAACACATGGAGCCAAATAATATATTCAGAATGATTTTCTGTCAAATGCTTCTTCGTTTACCTTTTTTATATGCTTAAATAATTACAAGTAATCTTACATTTTAGATTACACAGTTGGATACATCATTTATGAAGAACTTGGGTCAGTTTGTACTAACGTTTTTAAGGTAAAATTGCAGTACTTTTTTTATTTTTCATTTTAGGCCAAATGTAGCTGGGTTATACCTTGTTGATTTAACAGCATAAACCGACTGTAACTGCTAAATCGTTACCAAATCATCAGATATCTTATTGGATCGGTTAGCGGATTAGTACATTTAAAAATCGATAATTGCAAATATCCAACCGAACTTTCTGATAAGCACCCCTGCCCTTTGGTATTCCTCAATATAACCATATAAATAAAGATATTAAGAATAACTTTGTACACACTTGAAGAAGTAAGAAAAGTTTTCTTTTTCTCTAATGTAAAGAGGGGAAACGCAGATGCACCAGTGAGGAGCTGTGAGGACCTAAGAAAAGGTAGAGGTAGGCCAAAGAAATATTGGGGAGACGTGATTAAGCAAAATATGGCGTTGCTCCAGCTCAATGCAGACATGACCATTGATAGAAATGTGCGGAGATTGAGAATAAAGGTAAAGGGTTTAAAATAGGTCGCATAGTGTTAAGTCCTTATTTGTAATAGTAGCTTTAGCACGTGAATTAGCGTTATTTATGTATTTTCGTATACCTTGATTTATCTTATTACTTGTCGTTTCGGCCTTCTGATTACAACACTCAATTTTAGTATTATATTTGTTGGCCTAAGTAAGTTTTGATGATTGACAAAAGAAACTCATGCATGAACCAAGTCCATACATATTATACACAGGGTACGGGCAAATTCAAGCACAAGGCATGCACTTGAAGGAGATAAGCATAAGTGGTTATATTTTGATATCTCCTGAACGAAAAGATTGCATAATTGATAAGGAGAAGGACTCCTTACTCGAGAGAACTCTATCCTAGATAAGGGAGGAGTTAGAAGTTGAAGATAACTAGAACTCTTCCACCAAGGAAGAGTATAGCATTAGAACTCTAGTTATTTCTTATTCTACTGACTCTATATATTGCAGGATGTTCTCATTCTACAGGTACGCACAAACGCTGACTCTCTTTCTCTTTATATATATATATATAAGTTGTGCTCTCTTTTACATGTGAGATACAAACGCTGAAGTTAAGCAAGAGTTGAGAGCAAAATAGCAAGGCATTTTGCAAGCAATTCTTGTGTGATTCAAGTGTGCGAACCTGAAGTTACATGAACCAGATTGAAGAATCAGTTTCCAATAGCTGTCTTTTATTCTAGTTTCATTGTAGTAGGGCTTTTGAGTTGTATCTTTCAGCTTTCTCTACAAGCAATTATACTAGGTAATCTGAGTGTATTGTTCAAGTTAGAGTTAACTTGAAATTGTCGCAACAGCCTGAGGTTGGTTTCCACAAAGGGTTAGAGGTAATCCTTAGGTTTACAAGATTTTTGTAAAATATTATTTTTGGCTTAGTGATTTAGTGAAGTATTGGAAAACATCCTACTGGATAGTAGGTTGTGGTTTTTTCACCTTTTGAGTCAGGTATTTTTCACATAAAAATACTTGTATTCTTTGCTTTATGCATTTGTTATTCCGCAATTGTAATATAAGGAACACATAGAAGAACCGGGTCCTTCTATAATCTGTGCACGCAAAAAATTGGATATCACATAAATCACCCTCTCTTGTGTGGTATTGAAGTACAAAACATCAATTGGTATCAAAGTAGGTTATCCTTGAAGATGCTAACACCTTAGAAGAAGTTCAAGATGAGTGCATTACCTGAAAATTGGGAACGGTAATCCACTACTAGGCCACCACTCTTTAATGGCCAGTACTACTCTTGGTGGAAGTCAAGCATAAGAGATCATATACAGGGAGAGGACTATGAGCTATGGGACATTGTCACTGACAGTCCACCGGCTACATTGAAGAAAAATGTTGAAGGAGTAGATGCGCCAAAGATAAGAGCTGACTGCAATGCTGAGGATATGAAGAAGTGGGAAAAGAATGCCAAAGCCAAGAAGTGGCTTGTTTGTGGACTTGGTCCAGATGAGTACAGCAAAATCCAAAATTGTTCCACTGCTAAGAAAATTTGGGGCACACTGCAAGTGGACCATGAAGGAACAATTCAGGTGAAGAGATCTAGAGGAACTCTACTGTACTCTCAGTATTAGAACTTTGCTATGAAGGATGGAGAAACCATTCAGGAATACACAAGGTTCACTACATTGACAAAGGAACTAAAATCTCTTGGAAGGATTATCCCTGAAGAAGAAAGAGTTGAGAAAATACTGACTAGGGTCTTGCCAATTACTTCGAAAAGCAAGATCACTGTCATCTAGGAATCAAAGAATATTGTCACTCTTCCATTAGATGAGTTGATTGGGAATCTCACTGCCTATGAACTTAGGAGGCAAACCATGAAAATGGTAAGAAGGAAAGGAGTTTGGCACCCAGAATCACTGAAGGTTTTGATCTGGAAGATGATAAAATGGTAATGGTCACCAAAGACTTCAAGAAGTACCTAAGGAGAGGAAAGGATTCTTCAAGAAGTGGAAGCTACAGCAAGGCAAGAGCTCCGAAGAAGCAAACCAATGATAGTTGCTACAAGTGTGGAAAGACTGATCACATGATAAAAAAATGTCCTTTGTGGAAAATCGAATGAAAAAAGGAAATAGCTGAATGAAGGAACAAGAAGAAGGAACAGATTCATCCCAAGAAAGGCAACAATAAAGGATCAACCAAAATTATGGTCGTTGCTTGGGAAGAAAGCTCAGATGATGATGATGATGATGATGAACGAGCACTGATGGCTATTAGAGAATCTGATGAAGAAAGTGAAGTAAGTGTCCTTATTCTTAAAGACAAGATTAAATTTTTGTTTAAAGAAAGATTATTTGAGTTATTACTAGAACTAACTGATGAATCTGAGGATGTGAATAATGAAAAGGAACAGCTGTCAAAAGAATGTGTGATTTTGAAAGTTAAGTGCAAAAACCTGGAACTTAGGGCTTGGGAAACTGAAAGTGAAAATATTGTGTTGAAGAACCAGGTTCATGTACTTGATACAACTATCCTAGAACTTAGATATGAAAATCTAAAATTAAAGTTAGGAATAGGTAAAAAGACAGATGATCACACACAACTCACTTTAGAAGAAAATGTAGGAAAAATGAAAGCTGAGTTGTATAAAATGGATGAACTGGTAAGAGTCTTAAAGGAGGATTTCAACAAGGTCAAGCATGAGCTAGACATAACTTGTAAATGGAACAGGTCCTCTTATGCACTTTCATGACTACAAGAACACCATAGTAGCAACAGAAGAGGACTTGGCTTTGAAAACTCTGCACCTAAGTGGGATCCCAAGAGCAAGTACCTCACACTTCCTGGGAATAAGATTTGAACACACTGTGGAAATACTGGTCACTACAAGAGAGATTGCATTGCAAAAGAAAAGGCAGATTAAAGGAACAAAATTTCATTTTAGGGAAAAATAGGCTACAAAGTTGGGCTAAAAAGAACTTGATTTATCCTTTTGCTTATAGAAAGAGACTCAAACTAGTTTGCGATCCTAAGACTAACCCCTGATTTCTTTATGCAGTTCCAAGTGAAGGGAAGCAGCCCAATATGGTACATGGATAGTGGCTTCCCTAAGCATATGACAGGAAGCAAGAACCAGTTCCTTTCACTTGAGGACCTTAAAGGAGGTAATGTCTCCTTTGGAAATGGAAAGAAATGTGAGATCATTGGGGTTGGAAAGGTAGGTAAGACTAATTCTCACTTTATTGATAAAGTCTACTTGATATATGGACTGAAGTACAGTCTAACAAGTATATCACAGTTGTGTGATAGAGGCAATCTGGTAGCCTTTACCTCTACAAAATATTTTATGATTAATCTTACCACTGACAAAATAATTTTGCAGGAAAAAAGAGTGAATAACATATATGTGGTGGATCTCTCCACACTTTCAGATAATGAACTCACTTGCTTAAGTGTGTTGGAAATGATCCCATCTTTTGGCACAAGAGACTTGGACATGTCAGTCTAAGCCAACTCAACAAACTAGTCTCCAAGGACTTGGTGATATGGTTGTCTAACATTAAATTCAAGGAAGATAAAGTTTGTGAGGCTTGTACAAGGGGGAAGCAGGTAAGATCCTCTTTTAAAAGCAAAAAAATGGTAAGTACTACAAGGACGGGAATGGTCCATATGGATCTTTGTGGACCAATGAGAATATTAAGTAGAAGTGGTAAGAGATATATTATGGTGCTTGTTGATAATTACTCTAGATTTACTTGGACACTATTTTTAACATCTAAAGACAAAGCATTTGGTATGTTCACTTCATTTATTAGAAAAACTCAAAAACAACTAGGTAATCAACTTGCATCAATTAGGTTTGATCATGGTACTGAATTTGAGAACACTAAATTTGCTAAATTTTGTGATGAGCATGTCATATATCATAACTTTTCTGCTTCTAGGACTCCATAACAAAATGGAGTACTTGAAAGAAAGAATAGGATATTAGATGAAATGCCTAGGACTATGCTACTTGCTAGTAAATTACCTCATAGCTTCTAGGCAAAAGCGGTGAACACTACATGCTACATCATAACCCCACACTTAAACTCTTGTTTGTCCTCGAGTAAGCATTAAAATCGCTCTCAATAAATCAAGCATAGAAACACCACTACTTCGGTTGATACTAACAATTAGTTCTATAGAAATTCATCCATCAGATATACACTTCCTGATCATCGTGCAAGTTATACAAGTCACAAACAAACTTCTAACCTCCTAACCTTAGAAAGGGACTCTAACTCATCAAATTTAAGTTCTCTTACTTATTCTATTAAACAAAACTAATAACATCACCTATCTATCATGAAACAAGATCCCTTACAAGAATAAATAGTCCATACACTTAAATCAAAGAATGAATATAATTTAAGGACTTAGCATCAAAGAACAACTCTCACACTCACAAACAAATTCACATGGATGCACAAAGAACCATAGGCTTGCCCATTATGTACATCTCTACTAATTAAGTATGCTCGAATAGAATCAAGTAAGACTTTAACGGGTTGTAATATTGGTAGGGACAGGTAGGAGAATTATATAATAGTGACTTACACTTCCTTAAGCACTTTGCATTTTTTTGACTTCATCACCCATTATTTTCATCTCTTAATTTTATTTTTCACCACTCTCTTCATCAATTGTTTCACAAGTATTTTCCTCATATCAAGAACGTGTCATTTTTCATTTCAAAGCAATTTTTTTCTTTTTCGTTTTTTTCTTGTCACATTCTTTTCAAGAAGGCCTTTTAATCACTTTTTCACTATTGTTGGTAAACCTTTTTTACTTAATCATCCCTTTTTCAAATTTATCAATTAATATCACAGTCTAAGCAATATTTCTCAAGGAAGCAGGGTGCAAAAACTAGGGATTCAACAAAAGAATCAAGGCAAAAATACAGCTTCTAAACAAAAGGCTACAGGCTCAAAGGGCTAACTAGTGGTACAATATCTGAAAAGGCAAAAATTCACAAGACTTATCTAAGAAAGTATATTATCATCTTCTAAACAGAGCAATACTTTTATTTCGCTTCAATAACATACGGGGCAAGTTCTAGACTAAGATACAAAATATGGAATACATTTAAGAAATTCTCACCGCGCATGGCACAAGTATCATTCAAGATGGATTAATTCTACTCTAAGACAGAAAGGATCATAGCGAACGACAAAATAAAAATAAACTATATAAAACGTCAAACCCTGAGCCTAGGCATTAGAAAGTCTGCTATTTTATTCATTACTCAAGCACTCAGAGGAAAGCACTACTCAAGCTCAGGCCTAAATATGCTAGTATCAAACAAGTCATAAAGATTTTTCTTCTCACTCTTTTACTACTCTTAAAAAAATGTAATCCTAAAAATAAAAAAAAGTTTACCCGGTTCAATTTACATCCCCTGAAAAAGAACCGATGCACAAAGAAAAATCAAGAGGGATCATTATCTAACTAAAAATAACTAGAATCAGAAAGAAAATCTTTTTTTCATTATTTATTGGACCTTAATCCCCCGAGAAAGATGTCCAAAAAATCCATCATCAGAAAAAGTCCAAATATTTTGAAAGATGTCCACCAAAGCATTAGCAGTTCACGGGATACTCAGACTTCTCCCCGGTATGATCCTTTGTACGGGCACTTCACACTTAGTTTCAACCACTTGGTCAAGTTATCACACGCTATTTGGCTTTGACTTCATGCTCCTAGTCCTACAAAATACAAAAATAACACAATAAAAAAACAAAATAAAAAGAAAAAAATAGAAATGGGTTGCCGATTTAACGTCGTGGCACGACGCTATCACTTTCACAACTTTTCTTCCACTTTAAGGATATGAATTGCGCCTTCAATTTTGCATTAATTTTTCTATCGCGTTCCTGGAGCGGTGGTATGAAAATAAAGCAACCAAGCAATAGATATTGCATCTTGCATTTCTTGGACCTTAAGTGAGGGATGTCATTTTGACTTCATTGCATCGCAAATTTCAAAATATATGCACTTTGGTCCTCATCCATTGACTCTTCCATATGCTCAAATGGATCAATTCTAGTGTCACCAACCAAATATAATATTAAAAAGTGTTTAAAATGAGGTCCAATGCGCTCCAACTCTAGAATCGCTTAACTTTTAACATCCTTACTTTTACACACTTCGTCAACCTTGGCATCATCAACAAAAATTTTGTCGAATTGTAGGAATTCCTCTTTTTGCTCCATAAGTTGGCCAATATCTATAACAATTGATTGTAGGGCATCATACGCCTCAATATTTTTATTCAGTTGAGCCTGCAAGTCATGGATATTTGAACCAAATTGGTCTCTCTCTTTCATGAGCTCAGTTTTCCTTATATCAGTTGTTCTGCCATATTTGAAAGACCATCACGGAAAAACCCATGAAATTTTATTAGTTGAGCTTGTTCCTCTAGCCAAGATTGTCTCACTATATCTGCTTCTTCAAAGTTATATTCTTCTAGGAACTCAGTCTCTTCGTTGAGTTGAGGTTCTTCTTGAAAATCGGCCGTTAATTCTTCCATTCTAGCCTACAGTACTTGATTTCTAAAGCATGCTTTTCATTTTGCTCAATTATTTGCCTCACCATGTCCATAATACGGGCAACACGTTCCACATCCTCCACTTTGTTGCTCATATCAAACTCATAAACATTATTAGAAATATTATAATAAAGACTCGGAGAAGGGTAAAAAGAATTAGGATAACCATCTCAATGACCACCTTGACAACCACACACATTACAAATATTCTACGCAAAAGATTTAGATTCACAATTTTGCCACAAGTGTGGTCCTCCATAATATGGATATGCATCACCAAAATAAGAATAACCAATATTCGACCAATTCTGTAACGACCCGACCAGTCGTTTCGAGAGTTGTAGCCCTGTTCTCACATTTTATGCTCCTTTTGTTCTCTTTAAATGTTATATGACTTACCATGTTGGTTGGTTCGGGTACGGAGAGATTTCAGAGTAAATCGAGACACTTAGTCTCATAATTTAAAATCTTAAGTTGGAAAAGTTGACTGGATGTCGACTTATGTGTAAATGACCTCAGATTTGAATTTTGATGGTTCCATTAGCTCCGTTAGGTGATTTTGGACTTGAGAGCATGTCCTCTTTGTGATTTGAAGGTCCGTAGTAGAATTAGGCTTGAAATGGCGAAAGTTAGAATTTTGGAATGTTTGACCGGGAGTGGAATTTTGATACTGGGGTCGGATTGGATTTTAGGAAGTTGGAGTAGGTTTGTGGGATCATTTGTGACTTGTGTGCAAAATTTGAGGTCAATCGGATGTGATTTGATACATTTCGACGTCGTTTTTAGAAATTGGAAATTTCAAAGTTCATTAGGCTTGAATTGGGGTTCAATTCTTGTTCTTGATGTTGATTTGAAGGCTCGACTAAGTTCGTATGATGTTTTTGGACGTGATGGTATGTTTGGGTTAGGTCACGGGGGCCTCGGGTTGATTTCGGGTGGCTAACGAATCAAAATTGGATGTTGAAGGATTGCTTAACTTGATTCCTGCTGGTGTATTTGCACTTGCGGATGGGGAACCACAGGTGCGAGCCTTCAGAAGCGGGCAAGGAAGAGAGGAAGAGGGGGTCGAAGGTGCGAAGATTTTCCCGCACCTGCGAAGCTACAGATGCGGTCCAAGGAACGTAGAAGCGGAGGCAACTGAGCCTAAGTGACTTCCGCAAAAGCGGAATTTTCTCCACATGAGCGAGATCGTAGAAGAGGATTTTGCCCGCAAGTGCAGAAGGCCTGGGCAGAACATATATATATGAGGGTTCCGAGATTTTTCACCATTTATATCATTTTGAGCTCGGATATTGGAGGTTTTTGAGAGGATTTTCAAGGGGATTCTTGAGGTAAGCTCCTTGTGTTCCTTTTTTTCAATAATTATGTTTCTCCACTGATTTTCCACCTAGTTGGTGTGTTTTTGAGGTGAAATTTGGGGGTTTGAGGCTAGGGATTTGGAGAGTTAATTTTAGGGATTTGAATGGCCATTTGGTGTTGGATTTTGATGAACTTGTTATGAATAGACTCGTGAGTGAATGGGCTTACAGGTTTTGTGTCTTTTGTTAGATTTCGAGACGGGGGCCCGGTAGCCGGCTTTTGGCTAATTTCGGATATTGGCTTGTAATTTTGTATTTTTCTTGTGGAATTGATCCTTTTAGCTAGTATTGATTGTATTGTTCTACTTGTGGCTAGATTCGGGTCATTTGGAGGTCGATTTACGAGGTAAAGGCGTATTGGAGTAGAGTTTTGGCTCGGCTTGAGGTAAGTAACAGTTCTAAATCTGGTTCTGAGGGTATGAAACCACAGATTTTGTATTATGTGATTGGTTTTGGAGGTGACGCATATGCTAGGTGACGGGCGTATGGGCATGCACCATGGGAATTGTGACTTGGTCCAATCCGTGAAACTGAAAAGTTGATCAAACTTGTTGTTAGCTATATGATCTCCATGTGTTATAGAAATTTGATTGTAAATCATGTTAGAAACCATGTTTAGGATATGTGTTGGTACTGTTGGGACCCACAGAGGCCGTGTTACATGTTGAATTACCTGCTAAATACTATTTGTACTCAGCCTCAATTTTTAGTCGCATATCATATCTCAGTCTCTATTATTCTTGTTGATACATCATATCATTGTTGTTAGGCTGATTCTTATGATTTCTGAGAGCCCGAGAGACTGGAAAGATTGATAACTCAGTTAGGATGAGGGCCTGATTGTGAGGATATTTATGGGATCGAACTGTATGTCGCAACATGTTTCATTGATTTATGCCATGATTGGCTTGATATAGCGCTTGGGTTGAAGGAGCCCCTTCAGAGTCTAGTGAGTGCGGGTACCTACTGAGTGCGAGTACCGTGTGCCAAGTGCCAGTGCCGAGTACTGAGTGATCATAAGGAATGAGTGACTGTGAGGAATGAGTGATTATGAGGTTGGCGTGAATGGGAGGACTGGGTGATTGTTGCCTTGAGAGGTTGTATATGATTTCATTATTGTTGCACATAGTTATCATATGTCACTGTTTTAGTAAGAGATATTTTTATCCGGTTTACTTGAACTTGGCATGTATAAACTGATTTAACTTAATTTGCCGGATTTGAAAGCATGTCTACTTTCCTTGTTGAGACTACGAAAAACTAAATTATAAATATGTAGCTCATTACTATCTTTCAATGCCTTATTTATTATTGTTACTTACTGAGTGTGTTGTACTCATGCTACACCTTGCACTTCGCGTACAGATCCAAGAGTTTCTGGATGTGGAGGGTATTGATATTTCGCATATCTGACCGTTGGAGATTTCGAGGTAGTTACCTGGTGTTTGCAGTCCTTGCTTCTCCTTCCTTATCTTTTCTTTCGTTGTATTTAGATCCAGACTTTGATAGACGCTTCATTTCTAGACTGGTGATGTATAGATGCCCATGGGCTCAGTGACACCCTGATATTAGGAGCTATTTTCCGCACTTGTGTTTAGGGTTTTACCCCTGTTTATGAAAACATTGCTTATTTAAAATTTCTTGATTCATTTTCTGTTAAATGTTGAAAGTATTTTGGAAATATCGGCTTGTCTAGTAACACGATAGACGCCATCACGACAGGTTAGGATTTGGATCGTGATAAGTTGGTATCAGAGCCTAGGTTACATAGGTCTCATGAGTTATGAGTAGGTTTAGTAGAGTCTTGCAGATCGGTACGGAGATGTCTGTACTTATCTTCGAGAGGCTGCCGAACCCTTAGGAAACTTTACATTCTTGAATTCTTGTCGTGCGAATCTATTGAATGTGGTAACTAAACTTCTGTTATTCTATTATCTCACAGATGGTGACGGCATGTACTACTGGGCAGGATGGACAGCTTCAAGTATCACCAGTCAGGGCCGTGAGAGGCCGAGGTCACGGTAGAGGCCGCTATAGGGGCAGAGGTACAGCTCGTACAGCAGCTAGGGCAGCACTTGCAGATCCGCCAATTACCCCAGTGGATGAGCCAGTGGGGCAAGCTCAGGCACCAGTTGTGCCCCTTGTTATCCCAGGCCTTCAGGAGGCCTTCGCTTAGATTCTAACTGTGTGCACCAGTCTTGCTCAGGCTATCTCTATTCTAACCGCAGCAACCACTTCTCAGTCCGGGAGAGGAACTCAAACTCCCTACTGCCCGCACACCAGAGCAGATGATGCAGGGACTCCAAAGACCGAGGGCACTACTAGCCCAGCCGGTTGCAGCTGCTCAGGACCATGTGATCCTATTATGTATGATGATGAGCAGCAGAGATTGGAGAGGTTTGGGAGACTTCAGCCTCCATCTTTCAGTAGTACAGAGGCAGAGGATGCCCAAGGTTTCTTGAAAAAGTGTAAGAGGATTCTCCGTACAACAGGTATTTTGGAGACTAGTGGGGTCTCGTTCACGACTTTTCAGTTCTCTAGGGCTCCTTCAGTTGGTGGGAGGCTTATGAGAGGCCTAGGCCGGTCGGTGCGTCACCACTTACATGGCAGGAGTTCTCTATTCTCTTCCTGGAGAAGTTCGTGCCGCAATCTCGTAGAGAGGAGCTACACAGACAGCTTGAGCAGTTACATCAGGATGATATATCTGTGATGCAGTACGAGATGAGGTTTTCTGAGTTGTCCCATCATGCAATTTGGTTGGTTCCCACTGATAGAAAGAGGATTAAGAGGTTCATCGATGGCCTCGCGTTTTAGCTACGGTTGCTTATGACTAGAGATGGGGTATCTGGTGCTACTTTCGATGAGGTTGTTGACATTGCTCAGCAGATAGAGATGGTCCAAAGCTAGGAGCGGGTTGAGAGGGAGGTCAAGAGGTCTCGTGGATCAGGTGGTTTTAGTGGTGTTCCTTTTGGAGTTCAGGCAGACATGCATTTACTACCGGGCTATGGCCAGTCGGGCAGTTACCACTGGTTGGGCAATTATGACTTATTATTTTCCACCGGTTGGGCAGTCATCCATTTACCATCGTGCAACGGCTGGTCGGGCAGTTACCACTGATCAGTTGGGCATTTATGCATCATACAATATGGGTAATAGTTTCAAAGAAAAGCATTATATTTATGTAAGTATAATTAGTATGAATATACAGTGGCACTTCAGAGATTTAGGTTGATTCTTATATGTCTTTAATTAATGTTGACTTATTTTTATGCTTCAGTTTTGCCTTGCATACTCGATACATTATTCGTACTGACGTCCTTTTGTTGGGGACGCTGCATCCATGCCTGCAGGTATAGATAATCAGTTTGACGAGCCCTCATAGTAAACGAGATTGGCATTCAGCGAAGGATCGGTAAGACTCTATCTCATTCGGAGTGCAGCCAAATCTATGAGCCGTCATGTTAGAATTTTGCTACAGAATTACGGGTAGTCCGGTACCCTATCCCATTTGATGTCAGTTAATCTTAGAGGCTTTGTAGACAGATGATCAATTTGTACAGTATGTCAGAGGCCTTGACGGCCCATATGTATTCATATTTTAAGAACGATAGTTTATTGATACAGTGTTGCTCACTTACAGTTGTACATTACGAGTTGTGGCCATGTTGGCCCATGATAGTTACAAAGAAAAAAAGAGTTGTAAAGTGGTTCACTCGGGCCAGTGCGGCATCGAGTTCCAGCCACGCCTCCTCAGGTTTGGGTCGTGACAGATGCCTTGAGTAGGAAGGCAGTGAGTATAGGTAGCCTTGCATTTATTCCTGTATATGAGAGACCTCTTGTAGTTAATGTTCGGGCCTTGGCCAACCAGTTAGTGAGATTAGATGTTTCGGAGCCCAATCGCATTCTAGACTGTGTGGATTATTGGTCTTCCTTATTTGATAGTATTAGATAGCGCCAGTATGATGATTCTCAATTGCTTATCCTCAAAGACAAGGTTCAGCTTGCTGATGCTAGATATGTTTCCACTGGAGATGATGGGGTGTTGAGGATGCATGGTCGGATATGTGTACCCAATGTAGATGGGATACGGGAGATGATTCTTGAGGAGGCCCACAGTTCGTGGTATTCCATTAGTTCGGGTGCCACGAAGATGTACCAGGACCTGAGGCAGCACTATTGGTGGAGGAGAATGAAGAAGGATATAGTTAGATTTGTAGCTCAGTGTCTTAACTGTCAGCAGGTAAAATATGAGCATTAGAGACCGAGTGGCTTACTTCAGAGGATAGAGATTCCAGAGTGGAAGTGGGAATGGATCACCATGGATTTTATAGTTGGGATTTCACAGACTTCGAGGAAGTTCGATGCTATTTGGGTGGTTATGGATCGGCTGACCAAGTCCGCACACTCTATTCCAGTAGGTACTACTTATTCTTCAGATCGGTTGGCTGATATTTACATCCGAGATATTGTTCGCCTTTACGGTGTGCCAGTTTCCATCATTTCAGATAGAGGCACGCAGTTTACATTGCAGTTTTGGACAGCCGTGTAGCGAGAGTTGGACAGTCAGGTTGAGTTGAATATAGTATTTCACCCTCAGGAAGACGGACAATCCGAGCACACTATTCAGATATTGGAGGACATGCTACGCGTTTGTGTCATTGATTTCAGGGGTTCATGGGACCAGTTTCTGCCGCTCGTGGAGTTTGCCTACAACAACAGTTATCAGTCGTCACTATCTTTCAGTGCCTTATTTATTATTGTTACTTACTGAGTTGGTTGTACTCACACTACACCCTACACTGCGTGTGCAGATCCACGAGTTTCTGGACACGGAGGGTGTTGATATTTCGCATAGCTGACCGTTGGAGATTTCGAGGCAGCTGCCTGGCGTTCACAATCCTTGCTTCTCCTTGCTTATCTTTTCTTTCATTGTATTTAGATCCAGACTTTGATAGACACTTCATTTCTAGATTGGGAGCTATTTTCCGATATTGGGCTAAGTGACACCCCGATATTGGGAGCTATTTTCCGCACTTGTGTTTTGGGTTTTACCCTTGTTTATGAAAACTTTGCTTATTTAAAATTTCTTGATTCATTTTCTGTTAAATGTTGGAAGTATTTTGGAAATGTCGGTTTATCTAGTACTACGATAGGCACCATCATGACAGGTTAGGATTTGGGTCGTGACAAATTCTCATTTTGAAGATGCCATGTAAACAAAAATTAAAGAAGCACTACACTAAACTAAAATTAATAACTTGAATAGATAAAAAGTAAAAGTCTAATCTAGCAAAACAGTCAATTTCAAAGCCCCCGGTAACGGAGCCGAAAACTTATTGGTCCTTAATGCACACGCATGTATACGTGGTCGACAAGTAATACATGATTGTAAGTAAAGATATTGTACCCACATGGACTTGTGATTAACTATGTACAAAATTAAACTAAGATAATTAATCTATTCAAGCGATTTTCTAAGTATGAATATTTAACTAAAACTAATCTAGAATAATAAACTATGAAATTAAAGAAAACAACTCAGCAATCTTAAATACGAATTCAATGAGAGACAATATTCTAGAGCTATGGGTTAGATAACAATCCCGCTGAGTCTTCCACTTAAATTGTCTAATTAATTTATTTGGTTTATTAATTGACAGGGTTAAATATACTCGTATTATTCGACTTAAGTACGACTCGTCTGTTCAAGTTAACATAACGCCTATATTCCTATGGAATTAGAATTAACAAGAACGCATTAATAATTTCCGTATAGTAACTAAGCAAGGCGATTAGGTATATCCCTATCCTAACCACAAATTTATTCCCGTAATTCAGGTTCAAGATCTTGCTCTACTCAATCTTATACACAAACTAGAATTCCCTCTCCCGAGTTCAATCCTAGATTTGTAGATAGTATTCACTTGGTGATCAAGCAATAAAATAATTAAGCACAAGATTGAATAAATAAATCAATATGATAAAATAACAAGAACAATTCAAGTTTCAAACTACAACGTTCATTGTTGATACCCAATTTTTTCCTCATATTTTTTAATATATATATATATATATATATATATATATATATACCTTCAAATCATATATTTGCATCATCATTTAGTTTACAAACCTATACAAGCATTTTTCATAATTTTCCATAATTTTTAAAGACTTTAAATCAATTTCTTTATGCATTTTATTGTATAAATATCCAATAATTATCCTTCAAATTATTTTATGATAATTTAATCATCCAAACTAATTATTTACACCAACATGTATGTTTTTAAATATTTTACTGCATTTTTTATAATTACATTTGTATTTTTTAAGGCTTATTGAACATTTTTGCAATAACAGCCCATATTCATGTATAATTAAGTTATTTATGCAAAACATAACTTTTTATATTTTATAATGTTAAGTTATTATTTTTAATTATTTTAGTGCACAAATACTATTTTTGTTATTTATTAATTACTTTTGTAAATTATTTGTTGCTAAAATATTGGGTATTTAAAAACTAGCCTCACACTAAACCTATTTTCAGGACCAAATAATGGCCCAAAATACCTAATACACTGACCCAAATACCCCAACCCAAACCAAATTAACCCAACCCCTAGCCCGGTCACGGCCCATTTCGAATAACTCGACGAAACTACCTTTTAATCGTGGCCATTGATCTTTGAGATCAACGGCCCATATCAAACCCTCCCCTTTAACTACCCAAACACCGAACCCTAATCTCATTCTCCCTCGTCCGTCGCCCTAATATCCCTCACCTCCTTTCTCCCTCCTAAGAACCCTAGCTGCCGCCCCCTAAATCATCTCCTAATCCCGTCTAATATGGAATCCCATGGCTACTACTTGCCATATATGACCTCCTCCTGGTACTGGTTACTCTCCTATAGTGCTTGCCTAAACATAGCAAGCAAATCTCATCAAAATCGAACCAAATAGGTTCAAATCATTGATCTTTCTTCTATTCTGTCTATGTTCATCCTTTGTTCTATTGTGAGCACGAATATTTGTACATTTTTGTTGATTCTTACTTATCGTAAAACTAGGGTTTACATATCTCTTCAAATCGAATCAAAATTGGTTCGATTCTCTGATTTTGAGTATTATTTATGTCTATATTCATCCTATGATACTGTTTTTATGTATATTCCGTTGATATTTGTTTTTCCTAAAATCTAGGATTTACCGGCTTCTTCTCCTAACCCGATTTTATGTGATTTATGTGTTCTTCTTTCCTTTATGGTTTGATTGATTGTATTTCCTTACTTATGTGCTGATTGTACCATTATATAAACCCATTCCCTTTCCCTTTTTCTGGACAGACAAAAAATCACTAAAAATTGAGGTTTCTACTCTGTATTTGTTTACTATTCTGTTTTGTTTGGCTCTTGGCCGGCTGAAAGCTAAAGCCACTAAATTTCTAAGGGTGTGAGCATTGTCTTGGGTTCTTGAAACCCTTAGGAACTTGACACATTTGAGACTCTGGGTCCCTACTGCTGCTCTTTTCTTGTTTATTGAACAATCACTAGTTAGTTTCTAAACCCTCGCAATACTTATTCTACTATGTTAGCATATCTCTAAAGTTCATCTTAATGCATTCCCTTGACTCTCTTTATGTATGATTCTATCTATAATTGCTAGCCTAATAATGTCTATGCACCTAACTTAGTTAATTTGGACAGAATAAAGCATGTTTAGTTTGGTGTTATTGATAAGTCGAATGTTCTGCCTTGATTATATGGTGTAATCATGTTCTCTACCTAATTCCATACTTCTAGTGATTAATTTATGTTGTTAGCATGTCCTAACTTGTTTAATACCTTTACTCTAAGTGTAGTATGCTCCTATGACTTTGGTTTCCACTCTATATGTTCTTGCCATGTCCAATTCTGTACCTCTAACAACCTGATGTCCTTTTTAATCCTCCTTGACTAATGCCCTTTATGATATCTAATCTTGTTTGTACTATACTATTTAATCCTAAGTTTGACATAATCTGATCTTATAAGTTCTAAACTGGTTGCATTACTTGGTTTTACTAGTCTAATGCCCTTGCCTGTTGACTTTGCAATCCCAGGCTCTTTGTTTCTTATCATATATCACTCTGCCAATGTGTTAGTTTGCTTCTTGAGTTCATTATGTGATTATCTTATAGTGTTTGCAAATGCTTTTCCAAACCTATTGCAATTTTTCATTGATTGTATCTTGTTATGAATTTAATTCTAGGCCGACTGAAAGCCAACCCCCCCCCCCCCCCCAATGTCTTCTTTATTAACCTCCCTAGTGTGAACACTACTCGGGGTCCATTTTGAGACCCTTGTGAACTCTGACACACTAGGGTATAAGGTTCTTAGTCACTTTGTCCTACTTGCTCCACTTTGCCCGTTTTCACTTACTAAATAAATCAATTGGTTTGTGTAAGGGCTGTTGATCAGCTCTGCCTACTGGGTTTTGGCTATTTTTGTATAAATGAAGATTGTTTTCCAGGTTTGATTGTCTATGACTTTTGGGCTGTGGTGAAGCCTGTTGGATATAAAATTGAAGGCCTGGCTGGGCTGGGTATACTTTGGACCTGTCTTAGGCCCACTATAGTTATTTTATAACGTTGTAATCTATTTTCTTTGGGCCTGTAATAATGTTGTAATAACAATTGTGGTGTTAGTAAAATTGGGCAAAATGGGTCTATTCTAATGTTTTCATGAAGCGAGTAGAAACCTTGCCTATAGGTGTTTAATTTGCTCAAACATGCTCTGCTCCTATGTGTTGTTATATAACCTGCCTATAGGACCTGAGTGTTTAATTCGTTCAACATATTCTGCTCCTACATGTTTTGTTAGATATCATGCCTATAGGAAATAAAATGACAAATCTCTTAATTTGCATAATTGCAGCATATTCATTAGACACCAATATTCATTTGGAAATCATGCCTATAAGACTTTGATTGGATAATTCGTTGTTGTTATTATAATTTCTCACTTAGGAGACATGCTTATAGGAGCTAAGTATAAAAAAATCAGTTTCAATTGCTAATCGTTAGAAATCCTGCCAATAGGGTAATACCACTAGCCTTAAAGTGTTAATATCGAATTTTTGAGACACTGTTTCATTGCTTAGCTATGCCACTATTAGAAAGCATGCATATAATATCAAATTGGGTAATTCTGAGTATTTTCAATGGTCGTCACTACCAAATACTGTATAAATCACCTAGAAATCATGTCTATCGGTTCAATCACTTATAATCTGTAATTTCAATGATCAGCATGCAATACCAGATTCCCTAAACTGTATAGTTGTTAGAAATTGTGTCTATAAAAATGGCACCTTGCGTCTGAAACTGCCTGCATGTTTGAATCCCAAGGTTACATAGAAACTATGTCTATAGGTTTTAATGGCTTTAATTCTGAAATAGTCTAATGCTTAATATTAAAATCTGTTTGCGTGCATTTGTTGTCTAATTGTGAAGGCTATCTTGAGCCTTTAACTGCCTATATGTGAAATCCAATATGTTTTGTATGTTGCCTAGTTTTTATATTTTCTAAGCAGCCTATGTTGAGTCTAGAACCACCAAAATTAGAGGTCCAATACTTTTGGACCATAGGCATGGGACGGGTAGTGCACGCATAGGGTACGACTTATAATTGAACTAGTGCTCTTTAAGTAACAACTTGAAGATAGTAATCGGGTAGCAGGAGATGATAGTTTGTGTCCGCTGGATAATATGAGTAACACCCCATTCATAGGGAGTTACGAAGTATTATTTATGTTGCACGGGGTGATCCTTTAGACTAAAAAACTTAGGACCCCCCTCCCAATCTCATTCCTATTTATCTGTGAGTCAAGTGTTTAAACTTTGTTGATAATAAAAACTTCCTGAACTTCTCGCTTTCTTTGTCTCCATTTATCTGACTAATTCATATAATTCGAGTTTGGCCAGGACCCACCATTGTGGATCTCGAAGAGTGCTTAACACCTTCTCTTCGAGGTAATTTCGAGCCCTTGCCCGACCTTTGGTGACGCAAACTGGTTAAACCAGAGTTATTTACAAATAGGTGTCCTAGCGCACCTCAAACCCGTTAGGTGGCGACTATCTCTTTTAATAACTTCCTTAAAGAGTTGTCACAACGCCAAAGCCCGATTTCGCAAGAAAAAGGGGCGCGACAGCATTGCGACTTTGCTGGGGATTTTTAGGCTCTTACCATAGCAAACCTTGTCTATATGAATTAGTCTTCTTTGATAAATGTGTTTCATTGTCTTTTATTCCATGAATATCCCACTCCCATCTTCCTTTTATTGTCGCATGCACACCCCTTTTCCGTTCTCCCTTTTATTTTAATAATACTCAAAATCTCTGCTCAGTTTGGTTATAACATGCGTTTTACTTTATTTCTCGTCATGTTTACTTATTCCAAGTTATTTTGTAAGAATTGCTACATCATGTCTCTCCCCACCCCTGTTCCTTCGTTTACTTTATTATAATTTCCATATTGCACGAACTAACTTCTTCCTTGTTTTCCTTTCTTTTTATGTCTTTACATTTCATTTAATACTACATTTACTATTTTCATCATGCAAAATATTTGACAACGTGTTGTTTTATCTTTTCATAAAGTATGCTCCACATCATATTCCACTCGTGCGTAATAAGAGAGCCGTTTTCAATTTTGGTGACATAAAAATGACTCCCCTTTTAGAAGAAATAGGAGGCTTCGCTGGGCTCCCATGGGATAGCCCTAGTTTGTTGGTACCGGAAAATCGCACTTCTCAAGGTTTCTGGAAAATGATGGGTTTCAGGAAAAATGATGAGTTAGTCTGTCTGAAGAAGTCTTACATCCCTTTCAATTTCCTCTATGAGCGTTACGGGCGCACCAAGTCATATTGCCTTTATCATGATGAGTTTTCCATCACTTATTTGGGTTGGACTCACCGCCGAGTTTTTGTATTCATTATTTGTTTTCTAGGAATGCTGGCATTTCCAATACAAGGAGGAAGGATCCACACTCGCCTAGCTGGTCACTAAGACTCTAATGAAGGGGATTGAGGGGAAACTTATACTATTGTCCCTATGATTTTGGCTGAGATGTACCAAGCTTTAGACTGTTGCAAAAAGGGGTATAGGCATTTCGATGTAACGACCCAACTTGTCATTTTTAACAATTGTGTCTGGTTCGGCAGTTTGAGATCACGAGTAGCTTCATATTATGTGTATCGACTTGCGTACGCAATCCAGGCATGAAATCGAAAAGCTTTTATCTGAAAATATAGAAAATATAGTAATTTCTAGAGTTAAAATTTGGTTTTTAGTTGACTTTGGTCAACATTTTTGGTAAACAGACCCGGATCTGTGTTCCGACGATCTCGGGAGGTCTGCGGTAAAATATAGGACTTAGGCTTATGTGCAGAATTGAATTCTGAGGTCCCTAGCCTTAGAAAACAATTTTTAAAGAAAATTGTTGTGCTGGTTTTTTAAGGAAATAAAGAAATGAATTAATGTTTGAACTCATTGGTATCGGGCTCGTATTTTGGTTGCGGAGACTGGTACAAGTTTTTTATGATATTTAAGTCCTATCTGTGAAATATGGTGAGAATCAGAATTGACTTGACGTGATTTGGACGTCCTGTTGAAAAGTTAGAAAATCATGAGTCTTGAGGTTAAGTTCATAGTTTTTGATATTATTTTAATGATTTGATCACATGAGCAAGTCTGTATGATGTTTTTAGACTTGCGTGCATGTTTGGTTTGGAACCCCGAAGGCTTGGGTGAGTTTCGAATAGGTTTAGGCTATGTTGCGCTTGTTTTTTGATGCTTCATCATTGTTTCTTCAAATAAAAATGATCCCAAATTGAGCAAATGAGATCAAAATTCAGTTTTTATTAAACCGTTAGATCCGTATCAAAATTATAGATCTACAAGAAAAAGAATCATCGAATTTAGATATCGTATGAGGAAGTTATGCTCATTTTGTGTCGGGAAAAATTGTTGGTTTCTGGTGTGGTCGCAAATGCGAACTTTTCATCGCAATTGCGATGCCCAGTTCACAGATGCAAACTTTTTGTCGTAAATGCGACTTCTGACAGCCCTGCCTTGTTCGTAAATTATGAAGGTGCAATTGCGAACCCTGGGTCGCAAATGCGACATTTGAGGCCTGTTAAGTGAGGTTTTTGACGAGATTTTTACCCATTTTTCAATTTTCTCAAACTTAAACCTCATAGGCAATTTTCCAAAGTCCCAAACTTCTCCAAATCATTGGGTAAGTGTCTTTAATCAATTTCCAACTATATTTTGTGATTATATCTTAGATTTAACATCAAATTCATGAGAATCTAAAGGAAAATTTGGGGAAAATTGTGAAATCTTTCAAAAATATAAAATGATGATTTAAATGACCAAATGGTATCGGAATTAGATAATTTTTATATTGGTGAACTCGTAGCGGAATGGGTGTTCGGTTTTTGTAAATTTTGTCGGGTTCGAGGTGCAGGCCTGGGGAGTTGACTTTTGTTGACTTTTTGCTAATTGTATAAGAATCATAGTTTTGTCAATTGAAATTGTTTTCTCTTGCATTGTTTGATGTATTCAAGTCGTTTTTGGCTAGATCGAGCCGAACGTTGATGAATTGGTAAAGGAAAAGCTAAATTGAGTATTGAATTGGCCGAATTGAGGTAAGTATCTTGCCTAACCTTGTGTGGGGGACTTCCCCTTAGTATTTGAGGCTTCTATGCTAATTGTAGACCGTACATGCGAGGTGATGAGTGTGTGCTAGGACTTATTTGTGGGAAATTTGCCTCTAGGGTTCTTAGGTCATTATGTTCATTATGGGGAAAGTATCCCGTTATGATTGAGTTTCCTAATTGCTTAAATTGCCTCTATATGCTCCATATGATGTTGTTAGCTTTTCTCTAATTCTTACGTGTTACTTGAACCTTAATTTCCTTAATTGAAGTGATTGCCTTCCTTATTATTTGATACTTCTTGACTGTGAGTTCCTCTATGACTTCGTGCAAATATGTTACATGTCCAATTGTTATGGTTACCAGTGTAGTCATCACGTGCTTATTATGTCTTGTTGTTTTGTTGAGGTTATCGTGCTTCTTGTTTTTTTTTTCGTGATCCTTATTATGTACTATTCGTGCTTAATTGACGATTATTTATGTTGAACAAGACTTATGACATTCTCTTGGTAATTATCCATTGTTGAGTATTGACTCGAGTTGAGATCATATTGCGAAGCTAACTATGGAAACAAGATTGGTTATTGTTGATTCCCTTGCCGGGAGGTTATTATTTCTATTGTTGATTCCCTTGCCGGAATGTTATTATTTCTATTATTGATTCCCTTGTCGGGATGTTATTGTTTCTATTGTTGGCTCCTTTGTCGGGATGTTATTGTTCATATTGTTGATTTCCTTGCCGTGATGTTATTGTTTCTATTGTTTGGGTGAGGAAGAGTGTAAAGCGCGAAGGGTAATGCCGTGCATGATATTGTGAGAAAGAGTGTAAAGCACGAAGGGTGATGTCGTGCATGATATTGTGAGTGAGTGTTAAGGCACGAAGGGTGATGTTGTGCCACATTATTGAGAGTAAAAGCATGAAGGATGATGTCGTGCCACATTATTGAGAGTAAAAGAACGAAGGGTGATGTTGTGCCATGATTATGAGAGAGTTGAAGCACGAAGGGTGATGCCATGAATATTTTTTTTTATGCATATGGTGAGCAAGAGTGATAAAGCACGAAGGGGGATGCCGTGCACTTTCTGTTTGTTGTGGTTATTTGTGGTTATCAATTCAAGTGTTTAAATTGTTCAGATTCCTTTACTATGTGATCCTTGTGATGGAACCCCATAGTGTTTTCAATACTTCGTCGTGTATATATATATATATATATATATATATATATATATATATATATATATATATATATTTCAATACTTTAAATTTCAATAATTATTTTATTTTTAATTCAATTAGTTACTCAATTAAATTCTCTTAAACCATCTGAGGTTGTATTTTATTTAAAAGGGAATTTCTACTAAGTTAATTTCTTAAATCCCGTGTTAAAGGTAATAATTCATTCGATGTTGTATTTTAATTGAAAATGGTACTTTATTTATTCAAATGACTTCTAAAAATAATTTCATCTTTTCTTGCTGAGTTCCTAATTAGCTTAGAAGTTGTACTCTACTTTATGTTATGTAAATGAGACTCCTTGAACATCTTAATTGCATTGGTTATGGACCCTATGTACTGAGTAACATGAGAACGTTGTTGTGCAAAGAGATATAGAAATATATGGGCACAAGGTGTCGGGTGTGCTAAAAGTTTGGTAATTGAAGTTATGATATGAGACATTGAGTTTGAGATGGATGGAATTGTGCATCCGAAACGATATGATTTATTGAGCTGACATCGCCTTCTTTGTTTGAGTACATTTTTACTTGTTTGTGTTCCAGCGATGTTGGTGTTAATTTATTTGGTTATCTTTCGTTTCCATCCGTGTTTCTCTTTATTGTTTCTACTGATTGTAGTTTGTTCTTTCCCTGCTGTTGATATTACTTTGTCATTTTTAGGTTGATAGTTTATTATCAAATCCTATTCAATTTATTTTACCAGTATGTGTCTGGATTGTTCCTCGTCACTACCCCACCGAAGTTAGTCTTGATACTTACTGGGCACTGCCGTGGTGTGTTTATACTATACTTTTGTACATTTTTGTGTATAGATCTAGGTATTTGATCGGTAGTAGTTGTGCGGGTCATGCGGTGAAGACTCAAGGTAAACCTGATGTAGCATTCGTAGGCCTCGGAGTCACCTTCATTTGTATTTATTTTCATTTGTTCCTTTGTTTCGGAACAGTGATGTATTTATTTTGTATAACTATTCTTAGAAAGGCTTATGACTTGTACCACCGGTTTTGGGAGTTGTAATTTGTTTAGAATTATTTAATTTAAATTTAGCAAATGTAAATGTTATCTCAGTTAATGTTAGGCTTACCTAGTTTAGAGACTAGGTGTCATCACGACTCCTTCGGAGGGATTTTGGATCGTGACAAGTTGGTAACAGAGCTCTAGGTTCATAGGTGCTATGAGTCATAAGCAGGTTTGGAAGAGTCTTGCAGATCGGTACGGAGACATCTGTACTTATCTTCGGGAGGCTACAATACTGTTACGAAATTCCACTTATTTCAATGCTTATTGGCGATATTAATTTAGCTCGAAGTATATGACGTATGTCCCTTTGCATCCACTCGTGTATAATATTACACTCTTAGCGTTTGTTATGCGCCAGTGGTTCGTAATGCTATAGACGGGCTACGAAGGGGTCAGGGATGCTCAGGCATTGTCTCAACATGCTGTCCATACTGAAGATGCAGAGGTATTGAGGGACTATTCAGTTGTTTGTATGGAGGTGCAGCGGTTTCTGACATCTGGTTAATGAGTGCAAGCTTGGAAAGGTTTAATTGGTTGACTAGTCGTCGCGATTATGGCAATGTCACAAGGTGGGTGTTGATTGGGAATAGTTGGTGGTATTGGAGTACCTTGTGATTTGTGTTGTGCGAGCCGAGAAGGTTAGTTTTATGGATAATCAGATGTTATTTTCTATGGCTTTGCGGCAAGTGGAGGAGTCCATTAGCGGCATTCAGAATGCAAAGTCAGATTTATATCAGTTTTAGCCTAAGGTATGTATATATATATGGTATTGGTAAGTTCCGGGATTTGAGGTATGACCAGGGTCTAAGATTTTGCACGAGATGACATTGGGGATTACAGTATTTTTATGTTAATAATGGATCTATATTTTAGCATCAAGGGGATTCGGAGGAACAACTTCAGATTCACAGGAGGTCTATTCAGCGTGGGTATCGTGGTTGCGCCAGAACGGGGTGCTTTAGAGGAAATGCAGTGGTTTATGAGCTTCTAGCTATGTGGTTCGTGTTAGGATCATCTATATTTGGGACTTTGATTGGGATTATTGCATATCGACTATCCAAATAAATGGGTCAGTTTAGTGGTGTTGGGTCAGCATAGCAATGGAAGTAATTAGTCCTTTGAATGGGAATTCTCTACTAGAACTTGTGGCAGCACTCTAGTATTGGAATGTTTGTGTGACTCTGTCGAGTTGGGGAGATATGGTCCTAATGGCTTAGTTATGTGCAGGTGTATATCATGGAGTTCTCGATGGTTTGGGCAATGGATTGATTCGGCTGGCTGCTATGGGCATAAGGAATATATTGCACATTGTGGATTTCTTCTAAATAGGTATTAAAAATTAATAGGGTGTTGGCATTATTGACTGTTATATGTGAAAAGTGTGCATTTTTGGAAAGGACCTTGAGTTTTGGTTTGTGGGAGCGTGACTAGCAGCATGGTGGTTACTGGGTTTTGAGGCTTTCGAGGTTCATGTTTTATTATGCGGCCAAAAACTCTATATGAGTGCTTCAGCAGAATGATAGGGTGTAAGTGATATATCAGCCATTTGATTTGCGTAATTGAGTATGAGTATGGAGATTTTGGCATCCCTGAGGTTTTGGGGCTACATTCCCTCGTATGTTGATCATTTCCTGCTTACGGATTGTGAAGGAACATTGAGGATGAGGTAATTAATAGCATGTATGATTGATAGGTCGTTGTGGATTTTTGGGAAGGATAATTACCTATTTGGAAATAATCAGGATTTGGGTTGGAGGCTATTTGAAAGCTCAATGAGATTATGTATCTTGTATCAGGTCCAGTTTGTGTGCTCCTGTGAGATCGTCATTATGGTTATGTTATCAGGCATAATGGATATTATTTGTGCCCCTAGACTATGATATGTGCTATTCTTTTATGATGTGTTAGGCGGTGAGGCTGTATGATTATTCCCCGTGCATGTTAAAATTCTGTTCAGGCCTTATGGCAATACTGGCGAGATAGCCCTCATGATGTTGATTTGCACATTGCACCTTAGTTGTGCTTGCTTCTTTCATGCTTTATCACTTTCATTCGTTTTCCCACAGTTTTATTTGTGCACTCTGTTGTACTTGATATTAGTATTCATATGTTCAATGAACCCGAGCATTTTGCTTGATGAGTATTTGGGAGCGGGTTACACGCCGCAGCGGATGTTATGTGGAATACCCTTTCCTTGTGTTTATTTGGTGTTGTGTTTTCCCTCTGTGGGATGATTTAATGAAGAACCACACTTTTGTTATTACACATATTGTACTCATTAGATAATTCTTATACTTTACTTTTCTTTATTTGTGCTGCATAATTGAGTTATTATTGGTTTGGTGTACGAATTGTGTAATGTGAGAATCCGTGTGGTTTTGTGATGAGCTGTTAGTTGGGTTGCTTGTATTGGTTGAGATGAGGTTCTTAGACCTGAGATTAGTACTATGGTATTGAGGGTGAGGAGTGTTTGGAAGTATGAGGGTGTTTCTGCTACGATTTGGGTGGTGGCCCTTGGCGAGCGAGAGAGCTTCTTGACTTGTTGTCTTCATGGGCGGCTATGAGTTTCTACATGTCTCTTTATCATGGGTAGTGTTGTGGAAGTCCGGAACAAGGTTGTATTCAATGTGAAGTACATTGCCGGCATCCAGGATGTTATTTGAGCAGCTATGGTGGTCAGAGGTTATTGCTTCGAGTATGTGAGTGTGTGGAACAACATGTGATTGTATTCTGGATTGGAATTTTTTGGCTCGATTCAGCTTGTTTGGGTTTATGTATGAGGAGCTCATGCAGTGGTTCGATGGCCTTGGAACGACTCCAGGCACGTTCGAGGACGAACGTATGTTTAAGTGGAGGAGGATGTAACGACCCAACTGGTCGTTTATAGCAATTGTGTCCGGTTCGGCAGTTTGAGGTCACGAGTAGCTTCATATTATGTGTATCGATTGTGTGCGTAGTCCGGACGTGAAACCGAAAAGCTTTTATGTGAAAATATGGAAAATATAGTAATTTCTAGAGTTAAAATTTAGTTTTTGGTTGACTTTGGTCAACATTTTTGGTAAACGGACATGGATCTATCTTTTGACAATCTTGGGAGGTTCGTGTTAAAATATGGGACTTGGGCGTATGCCCAGAATTGAATTCCGAGGTCCGTAGACTTAGAAAACAATTTTTGAAGAAAATTATTGTGCTGGTCTTTAAAGAAAATAAAGAAATGAATTAACGTTTGAACTTGTTGATATTGAGCCAGTATTTTGATTCCGGAGCCAGGTACAAGTTTGTTATGATATTTAAGTCCTATCTGTGAAATTTGGTGAGAATCGGAATTGATTGACGTGATTTGGATGTTCGGTTGAAAAGTTAGAAAATCATGAGTTTTGAGGTTAAATTCATAGTTTTTGATGTTATTTTGATGATTTGATCGCACGGGCAAGTCCGTATGATGTTTTTAGATTTGCGTGAATGTTTGGTTTGGAGCCACGAGGTCTTGGGTAAGTTTCGGATATGTTTAGGCTATGTTGCGCTTGCTTTTGGATGCTTCATCGTCATTTCTTCAAACAAAAATGATACCACATTGAGAAAATGAGATCCAAATTCAGTTTTTATTGAACCATTAGATACGTATCGAAATTACGGAGCCATAGGAAAAAGAATCATCAAATTTGGACATCGTATGATGAAGTTATGCTCATTTTCGTGTCGGGAAAAATTATTGGTTTCTGGTGTGGTCGCAAATGCGAACTTTTTCATCGCAATTGCGATGCCCAATTCGCAAATGCAAACTTTTTGTCGCAAATGCGACTTCTGCCAGCCCTGCCTTGTTCGTAAATTGAGGTCGCAAATATGACATCTGAGACCTGTTAAGTGAGATTTTTGACGGGATTTTCACCCATTTTTTAATTTTCTCAAACCCTAAACTTTCATAGGCGATTTTTCAAAGACCCAAACTTCTCCAAATCATTAGGTACGTGTCTATAATCAATTTCCAACTATATTTTGTGATTATATCTTAGATTTAACATCAAATTCATGAGAATCTAAAGGAAAATATGGGGAAAATTGTGAAATCTTTTAAAAATATAAAATGATGATTTAAATGATAAAATGGTATCAGAATTAGATAATTTTTATATGGGTGAACTCGTAGCGGAATGGGTGTTCGATTTTTGTAAATTTTGTCGGACTCCGAGGTGCGGGTCCGTGGAGTTGACTTTTGCTGACTTTTTGCAAATTGTATAAAAAATTTAGTTTTGTCAATTGAAATTATTTTCTCTTGAATTGTTTGATGTATTCAAGTAGTTTTTGGCTAGATCGAGCCGAGCATTGATAAATTGGTAAAGGAAAAGCTAAATTGAGTATTGAATTGGCCGGATTGAGGTAAGTATCTTGCCTAACCTTGTGTGGGGGACTTCCCCTTAGGATTTGAGTCTTCTATGCTAATTGTAGTCCGTGCATACGAGGTGACGAGTGTGTGCTTGGACTTATTTGTGAGAAATTTGCCTCTTGGGTTCTTAGGTCCTTACAGTCCTTATATGGAAAGTATCCCGTTATGATTGGGTTTCCTAATTGCATAAATTGCCTCTATATGCTCCATATGATGTTGTTAGCTTTCCTCTAATTCTTACGTGTTACTTGACCCTTAATTGCCTTAATTGAAGTGATTGCCTTTCTTATTGTTTGATATTTCTTGATTGTGAGTTCCTCTATGACTTCGTTCAAATATGTTACAAGTCCAATTGTTGTGGTTACCGGTGTAGTCATCACGTGCTTATTATGTCTTGTTGTTTTGTTGAGGTTATCGTGCGTCTTGTTTTTTTTCTGTGATCCTTATTATGTACTATTCCTGCTTAAATTGATGATTATTCATGTTGAACAAGACTTATGGTATTCTCTTGGTAATTGTCCATTGTTGAGTATTGACTCAAGTTGAGATCTATATTGCAAAGCTAATTGTGGAAACAAGATTGGTTATTGTTGATTCCCTTGCCGGGATGTTATTGTTTCTATTGTTGATTCCCTTGCGGGATGTTATTGTTTCTATTGTTGATTCCTTTGCCGGGATGTTATTGTTCATATTGTTGATTTCCTTGCCATGATGTTATTGTTTCTATTATTTGGGTGAGGAAGAGTGTAAAGTACGAAGGGTGATGTCGTGCATGATATTGTGAGGAAGAGTGTAAAGCACGAAGGGTGATGTCGTGCATGATATTGTGAGTGAGTGTTAATGCACGAAGGGTGATGCCAATTATTGAGAGTAAAAGCACGAAGGGGTATGTCGTGCCACATTATTGAGAGTAAAAGCACGAAGGTGATGTCGTGTCATGATTATGAGAGAGTTAAAGCACGAAAGGTGATGCCGTGCACATTTCTATTTATTCATATGGTGAGGAAGAGTGATAAAGCACGAAGGGTGATGTCGTGCACTTTCTGTTTGTTGTGTTTATTTGTGGTTATCAATTCAAGTGTTTAAATTGTTCAGATTACTTTACTGATATGATCCTTGTGATGGAACCCCATAGTGTTTTAATATATATTTCAATACTTCAAATTTTAATAATTGTTTCATTTTAATTCAATTAGTTACTCAATTAAATTCCCTTAAACCATCTGAGGTTGTATTTTACTTAAAAAGAAATTCCTACTAAGTTAATTTCTTAAATCCCATGTTAAAGGTAATAATTCATTCGATGTTGTATTTTAATTTAAAATATTACTTTCTTTATTCAAATGATTTCTAAAAATAATTTCATCTTGTCTTGTTGAGTTCCTAATTAGCTTAGAAGTTGTACTCTACTTTACGTTATGTAAATGAGACTCCTTGAACATCTTAATTGCATTGGTTATAGACCCTATGTACTGAGTAACATGAGAACGTTGTTGTGCAAAGAGAAATAGAAATTTGAGGGTACAAGGTGTCGGGTATGCTAAAAGTTTGGTTATTGAAGTTATGATATGAGACATTGAGTTTGAGATGGCTGGAATTGTGCATCGGAAACGATATGATTTATTGAGCTGACATCGCCCTCCTTGTTTGAGCACATTTTTACTTGTCTGTGTTCCAGCTATGTTGGTGTTAATTTATTTGGTTATCTTTCGTTTCCATCCGTGTTTCTCTTTATTGTTTCTACTGATTGTAGTTTTTTCTTTCCCTGCTATTGATATTACTTTGTCATTTTTAGGTTGATAGTTTATTATCAAATCATATTCAATTTATTTGACCAGTAGGTGTCTGGATTGTTCCTCATCACTACCCCACTTAGGTTAGTCTTGATACTTACTAGGCACCACTATGGTATGCTCATATTATACTTCTGTACATTTTTGTGTACAGATCCAGGTATTCGATTGGTAGAAGATGTGCGGGTCATTGCCGTGGAGACTCAAGGTAAACCTGATGCAGCGTTCGCATGCCTCGGAGTCACCTTCATATGTACTTGTTTTCATTTTTTCCTTTGTTTCGGAACAGTGATGTATTTATTTTGTATAACTATTCTTATAAAGGCTTATGACTTGTACCACCGGTTTTGGGAGTTGTAATTTGTTAAGAATTATTTAATTTAAAGTTAGCAAATGTAAATGTTATCTCAGTTAATGTTAGGCTTACCTAGTTTAGAGACTAGGTGCCATCACGACTCATTCGGAGGGATTTTGGGTCGTGACATTCGAGGGTTGCAATCTATTGTTGCACGTATGGTTGTTGGAACACCTTCAGAGAGGAGAATAATGTCAAGAACTTCCACGACGACCGTGGAATGACCACATATCCTATCACCATCCGAAGAGAATGACTTTTATCCCAAACAGAAAACAATGTGAGTTGGGTACATTTCTTTAGTAATTTGACTTATTACAAGGTACATTGGAAGTTTGAGTGGTTCCCTAGCATTGAATTCATCATCAGGTCGAGAGATGCTCCTCATCTAGTGCTAATCGGATTGACGGGGATCTATCATTATGCTCCTATCAGGGTTATGAGGCAAGGTGGGAAAAAACAGGTTATACCACAAGTTTCCAAAATGGTTTATTACAAAGCAGACTTCCAGGGGAACGCCATTCCATTCAAGTTCGAAGCACAGCACATGTGGCATCAAAAGATCGTTGTGGAGAAAGATACCATCGAGCTAGATCGATATCACGCCGGCCGTGTCTACTTCTACCCATCATATTTAGTGGATGACATAGCGGGAGATGTCAAGCCAGGGGTTAATTTGAAGAATAGGGTCATAGACGTTGATGCTGAAGCACAAGTCAAATATAGGATATTGCGCAAGAGGGTCTGAAGCCAGGCATTTGGAACAACATAAAATGGACATGGCAGCAATCAACGAGTGGAAAGAAATCTCTACTAAATCAATAGAGAGGTTGGAATATCTGGAGTAGGGGTTGATAGAGCTTGAAGGGAAAATGAGAAAGAGGGTTGCAGGCTATCAAAACATGGATAGAAATGAAGGAGGGCTCCTAGCAAGGGCATATCTGTTGTTGGACATGCGTGACTTGGGAATCTGATTGATAGAGCAAAGAAGGCCAAGCATGGAGAAGACCCCTCTGGGACCAAATAGATTAGGAAATGATGTTTTTATTTACTTTCTAGATTTGTTTTAGACTTTGGTTGTAATAAGGCACATGTCAGTAGTAACTCTTTATTATTATCGTTTTAGCAAAGATTTGGTTTATTTTCACATTAATGGAATGCAGTTATAGGCTTCAATTTTCTCCAAGTCTGTGTCGCTAGGCCTACCTCAGGCACAATGAGGTTCCCAAATTAGGACGCGAATTTATAATTTCGCAAAACTTGTTTAAATATCGCAAACATCATTTCAATACCCCTTACTGACTTGTTTACCTTTTTGTTTTCTTCTTTTCTCTGTTTGTTTATTCCCAACCCCTAAGGTTGGTTCGTTACTGGCATTATCTGCATATCACACTAGATCCAGAGGTCCTCCACCTCCTCCTCTACTAAGTGATCCTAAAGGCAAAAGCAAAGAGAAATGAAAGATGGACAATTTAGGTGGTAACAGGAGAGACAATGCAGAAAACACTGAAACTTCGGATGGTCGAAGTACCCCGGCACAGAACTATTTGGTCCTACATCTGGAATAGAAAATATTGGAGTTACAAGGAGAGATTGAGCAGGTCCGGAACTTAAAAATCTTTCCATTACCCTGAATGTCCCCGACATCAACCAACAGAATGCAAACGCCCAAAATCCGGCACTTCCTCAAAACATACAAAACTAAAATCCGAAAAACCCTCCCGAAACTCATCAATACACCACACCTCCTCAAAATCCTAACACTCCACTATTACCTACCCCTCCACATCATCATCACCATCCAACTCAGTATCCACAAACTACCACCTATCACACTCCTCAAATTGCACCATAACCTATCCCTGATCCTTAAAACTTAACCAACGACCACCACTATGCCCAGATTCCTGGAGTCCATCAAAGCAATCCCATATACGTGGAAACTTTACCCCACACCCCACAACATATCCTATGCATACCTGAATCCGCTGAGAAGGGCATGTTCATCAAGAACATGGCGGACAAACTCAAGAAACTTAAGAGCAGAGTTCAAAACGTTGAATGTGGTAAAGGCATTGAGGGTTTGAATTATGAGAATTTGTGTATTCAGCTGGATGTAGAACTGCCAAAGGGTTACAAACCTCCTAAGTTTGAAATGTTTGACAGAACAGGTGATCCGAAGGTACATTTGAGAACATATTGTGACAAGCTCGTAGGGGTTGGTAAAGATGAAAGAATCTGCATGAAGTTGTTCATGAGGAGCCTTACTGGAGATGCCCTGTCCTGGTACATCAGTCAAAACACGACTAAATGGGTTAACTGGGTAAGCATGGCATCAGATTTTATGGATCGGTTCAGGTTCAATACAGAAAATGCTCCAGATGTCTTCTACATTCAAAATCTTAAGAAAAAGCCAACAGAAACTTTCCGCGAGTATGCTACGCGATGAAGGTCAAAAGCTACGAAAGTGAGGCCAGCGTTGGAAGAAAAACAAATGAACAAGTTTTTTGTCCAAGTTCAGGATCCGCAATATTATAAGAGATTGATGGTTATTGAAAACCATAAGTTCTCTGATATCATCAAACTGGGAGAAATGATAGAGGAAGGAATTAAAAGCGAAATGGTGACAAATTTTGAAGCACTTCAATCTACAAACAAAGCCCTGCAGTCGGGAGGTATTTCTAAGAAGAAAGAAGTTGGTGCAGTAATGGTAGCCTAAGGTCTGAAGTCTCCTCTTACATACCAAACACCTCCACCCACATATCAACCTTGACCCCCCAGATACCAACAACCTGTTTCCACCTACCATACTTATAACACTCAACAAGCATATTACCACTCACCACCACCAGCCCGCCAAAACTACCAAAACCCTAGACCAAATTTTGACCACAGACCACCTAGACAATACACCTCAATTGCTGAACCCATCGACCAATTGTATGAGAGATTGAAGGTTGCCGGTTATGTCACTCCCATTCCCGTCGTTGCCATGGAAAACTCCTCTTAGTGGGTCAATATAAACAAGACATGTGCCTACTACTCGGGCATGAAGGGTCATACTATTGATGAATGTCGCACCTTGAAGGATAAGATCCAGACGTTGATTGGCACCAAAGTTATACAGGTAAAAGAGGCTGCCCCTAATGTCCGCAACAATCCCCTCCCGGATCACAGGGGAGAGCGGGTAAATATGATAGAAACCGAAGAAGAATGGGATCTGGAAGGGTCAATTGGACTTATTCGTGAAGGGGATGAGCCTAAAATAACTCCAGTCACTCTCACACCTATTGTGGTGCATATTCAGTCACCGATTGAGGTTGAAGTAGCCACACCAACTCTGTTTGAGGTTGAAGTAACAACACCTCTAGCCACGCCAACTCCGTTTAAGGTGGAAGTGACCATACCCTTCACTGTGACGGTAGCACCTAACCCCTGTTATTACTATAAAGCTATACCCTAGGACTATGTTGCAGAAGCAAGAAGGAAAGGAAAGGTGAAAATAGAGGAAACAGGTGCAGTGCAAGGCATGACCAGAACTGGTAGGGTATATACACTCGAACATTTAGGAGGAACAAGTAAAGAAGTCACTTCTAAGTCATCCGTCATTGACACCGGCCTGGATGATCTGTGTAGAAAGGTGAAAGCAAGAGAATATTATGAGGACGATCATTTGAACAAACCCCTGCTCAGATATCCATTCTATCACTACTGCAAAACTCTGAGGCACACAGGAATGCCCTAATGAAAGTGCTGAATGAAGACTATATACCCAATAACATTACCAGTGGGGAGATGGACAATATAGTAGGACAAGTGCTGGAAAGCCACAAAATCACATTTCAAGAAGATGAACTGTTGCTCGAAGGACTGAGTCATAACAGGGCATTGAATATCACTGTGTAGTTTGAGGACAAATTCATTGTCAGGGTCCTGATAGATGGAGGTTCGAGTCTAAACATTTATCCATTGACTACTTTGAAAATATTGGGTAAAGGTTTCCATGAGATACGAGTAGGGAGTATGAATATGAAAGCATTTGATGGGTCTCAAAGGGCCACAATTGGAGAAATCAACCTCTGTTTGCAGATGGACCCGACATGGTTTGATGTTGAATTTCAAGTATTGGACATATCCGTCACATACAATCTGCTGTTGGGATGACCTTGGATACATGCTACTGGGGACGTAGCGTCTACTCTACACCAGGCCGTGAAGCTCGAATGGAATTATCAGGAAATAATCATCCATGGGGACGAAAGTAATCCCATCACCAATCAAACTATTCTGGTTGTCGAGAATACAAGGAAGTTGGATGGAGAAACATATCATCGCATCGAGCGCGTCAACGCAATTGAGAAAGACAAATGGTGGAGCAACAAGATAGAAAGCATATTAGCATAGACATGCTATGAACCTGTCAAGGATCTCGGTACGAATCTCCAGGGTATCACTAAATCGATACAGCTAAAATGTCATGGTACAACCTTTAGACTTGGAATCAGTACACCTGGTAGGAGTACAATGATTGGTCGTCGCATGGCGTGGTCCTTATTACCCTCTTGAGCAGCCAATACCGCATTTGCACCAGACATTTCAACAAATTGACGTAATATGGGGATCTGAAGAAGATGAAGCTTTAGATGGACTACGGAATCTATTTCTGGATGATGAAGACATGGATTGCAGTGCAATAGTTGAGGAGGAGGAGGAGGAGGAAGACCTTACTATTCAGACCGTGGGAAAAGGAGTTCTTCTCAAGAACTGGACTGTTGCACCGTCCCGGTCCTGTCGAGTTCATGGGTAGCCCGACAATTAGCACGATCTTTTTAAAAGAAATTTTAAGCATTTAAGACATTTTTAGTATTTTGTTTTGAACGTATTTTGTTTTGAAATAATTGCTCGAGTCATCAAGTTGTACTTGTTTTAATGTTTTCAAGATTTATTTAATGCATTGCTATTTTAGTATTTATTAGTATCCCTTATATTTTTTCTCTATAGCATTATTATCACTTATCCTAATGAACCGACGAATGTGACATGTAATGAGACAACGCAACATAAGGATAGTGATTCAGAGTAAATAGAAGAAGAAGATATAATACCTGAGGAATTTGTCAGAGAAGTGAAATTCTTTTAGAACAAGCCTAAGTCCAATCTGGACGAGATCGAGATAGTCATTATGGGAGATTCTAAAACAGTCAAAGAAACACGCATAACAATTCACCTGTCACCATCAGAGAAAGAAGAGTACACCTATTTCCTGAAAGAGTATGAAGATATTTTTGCATGGTCTTATGATGATATGACTGGTTCGAGCACGTCTATAATGGCTCATAAACTACCTACCAATCCGATGTGTCCGCCTGTAAAGAAGAAACTCAGAAAGTTCAAGCCAGATATGAGTCTGAAAATAAAAGAGGAAGTTACCAAGCAGATCAAAGCTAAGGTTCTCAGAGTGTTGAATATCCTACTTGGTTGGCTAACATCGTGCCAGTTCGAAGAAGGATGGGAAGGTCAGGGTATGTGTCGACTATTGGGATTTAAATAGAGAAAGTCCCAAAGATGATTCCCCATTGCCCAATATACACATATTGATCGACAACTGTGCCAAGTATGAACTCCAATCCTTTGTGGATTGCTTGGCAGGATATCATCAGATCTGGTTGGATGAAGAGGATGCCGAGAAGATAGCCTTAATTACACCTTAGGGAGTGTATTGCTATAAAATGATGTCATTTGGTCTAAAGAATGTTGGGGCCACTTATATAAGAGCCATGACAACCATTTTCTACGGCATGATACACAAGGAGATAGAAGTATATGTAGATAATGTCATCATCAAATCCAAGAAGGGTACAGATCATATAGCGGATTTGAGAAAGTTCTTTGATCGACTTTGAAGGTATAATCTAAAACTGAACCCCACAAAATGTACTTTTGGGGTCCTTGCCAGAAAGTTATTAGGATTCATCATCATCCACCGAGGAATAGAGCTAGACCCATCAAAGGTCAAAGCTATATAGGATTTGCCACCTCCAAAGAACAAGAAAGATGTGATGAGTTTCTTGGGGTGTCTCAATTATATCAGCCACTTCATAGCACAATCGATCGTGATCTGTGAGCCAATTTTCAAATTGTTAAAGGAGAATGTTGCAACAAGTTGTACTGAAGACTGCCAGAAAGCTTTTGATAAAATCAAGGAATACTTATCCACACCACCAGTCCTAGTCTCACCAGAACCTAGGAGACCTTTGCTACTATATTTGCCCGTACTAAATGGGGATTTCGATTGTGTCTTGGGACAGCACGACGAGAAGGGAAGGAAAAAATAGGCCATATACTATCTGAGTAAGAAGTTCACACCCTATGAATTCTTTGTTGGAACGCATATGCTGTGCTATGACGTGGATAGCTCCGAAATTAAGGCCGTACTTTTGTGCTTATACCACATATCTCATATCAAGGATGGATCCTCTTAAATACATTTTCCAGAAACCCATGCCTACAGGGAAGCTAGCAAAGTGGCAGATACTGTTGAGTGAATTTGACGTCGTCTATGTCACTCAGAAGGCAGTCAAGGGACAGGCATTAGCATATCATCTTGCGGAAAATCTTGTAGGAAGAGAATACGAATCACTGAAAACATATTTTCTCGATGAAGAAATATCATTTGTAGGAGAAGATATCACTGAAATTTATGACAGTTAGAGAATGTTCTTCGACGGGGCTGCAAATTTCGAAGGAGTGGGTATTGGAGCTATTTTGGTGTCAGAGAATATTGATACCCAATTTTTTATCATATTTTTAAAAAATAAATATATACCTCCAAATAGTATATTGGCATCATCATTTACCTTATAAACATATACAAGCATTTTTCATAATTTTTAAAGGCTTTAAATCAATTTCTTTCTACATTTTATTGTATAAATATCTAATAATTATCCTTTAAATTATTTTTATGGTGATTTAATCATCCAAACTCATCATTTATACCAACATTTATGTTTTTAAATATTTTAATATATTTTTTATAATTACATTTGCATTTTTTAGGATAATTGCATATTTTTGCAAAGCCCATATTCATGTATAATTACGTTATTTATGTAAAAAAAATTATATTTTTATAATGTTACGTTATTATTTTTAATCATATTAGTTTACAAATAATATTTTATTATTTATTAATTACTTTTATAAATTATTATTTTTGTTAAAATGTTGGGTATTTAAAAACTAGCCTCATACTAAACCTATTTTTAGGACTAAACAATGGCCCAAAATACCTAATACACTGGCCCAAATACCCCAGCCCAAACTAAATTAACCCAACCCCTAACCCGGTCGTGATCCGTTTCTAATAACCCGACCCAACTACCTTTTAATCGTGGTCGTTAATCTCTGAGATCAATGGCCCATATCAAACCCTCCCCTTTCACTACCCAAACTATCGGGCGGGCTGGGACGGGCTAAACGGGAAAAAACCCAGCCCGTTCGGTTAGCGGGATGGGGATAACGGGTTGTTATAGGGCTGGGATTTTTCGAGTAATCGTGGGCCCGTACGGGTTAGGGCTCACACGGGCTCGGGCAGGCCGGGCTCAATTTTTTTTTCTTTTTTTTAATTTAAATTTTATTTTTCTTATTCAATGTTATTGATAGTTAAGTATTTGCAAACTTTTAAGGGTTAGAATTAAACTTTGAAGTTTAAAGTTTAATGTTTTAAATTTGAAATTTGTATTTTATAATTATAAAATTGAAATTGGAAAGTAAGTGGCTACAAAAAATTATTTAATAAGAGTATAAGACCAATAGGCAAATGTAAGGAACAAACTCCGAAGGCTTTCATTTATATTTTTAATATTTCAAATTAATTTGCAAGTTCTTTTTTGATTTTTTATTATTTTTGAACTTGCAAATTAAAACTTAAAAGTTTACAATAATTATAAAAAATAAGAAATAGTACATCACATGCTTTGCATCATTTTTGTAAGTTCTTCCATGTCAACATGAGGTTCTTGGTTTCCAGGATTTGTTGAATCGAAACCATAAACCATTATATCTCCAATTTCTTGGTCCTCCTCTTCGTCTACCTCGTCACGCCCTTGATTTCGCCGTTCTGATCTTATCCAATCTCTGAAGCACACTAGAATTTCCAAAGCGTTGTTGCCCAATGAATGACGGGTATCTCCTAGCTGCTGCCTTGCTTGGCTAAATGCGCTCTCTGATGCGACTGTTGAAATCGGCACATTTAGCACGTCTCAAGCCATGGCCGAAAGAACAAGAAATTGATTTGAGTTTCTCCTCCACCAATTCAGCGGTAGAAAATCCTTTATGAGGGGCTCTGGTGACTTTTGCAAGTAGAATTGTAGTTCATCAATATTTCTGCTACTGGTTTGTTGATGCTCTCCTAGTGTAGACCAAATCTGATAATCTTGAACACAATCATCAGCATCCATAGTTGTTCCAGATGTTGAAGGATTAGTTGAAGGAATATTTGCATCTACAACCGAAGAAGCATCAACAATGTTAGCATAATAATTATATAAAGTTTGTAAATGTATGTGTAGCTCAGAAATACAAGTGTCAATATCAGGAGTTTCAGTTGGGCCAATATCCATATAAGTATATAAAGCTCTAATTAATTGGCGACACTTTATCATTTTGACAGTAGGGTTTAAAATAGCACCAATTAGATAAATATAGGGAATTGGGTAGAAATACTTTTTAAACTTATCTAGCATAGATTCAACAACAGTAGCATATCCTTCTTTCTGCTTCAAATTATGTAGTAAAAGAGAAATTTCAGCAATATGAACTAAACCATTTGAAATGGTAGGATAATAAGCTCCAGAAAACTCAAGTGTAGCCACATAAATTTTTTGTAAAAATTGTATAACATCATGAATGACTTCCCAAGTTCTAGATGTTAACAAACGGCTTAGGATCGGTACAATGAGAATTAGCAACTTCAGTTATAGGCATTCTATATTTATAACAACATCTTAAGAACAAATAAGTATAATTCCACCTAGTAACTATTTCTTCAGGCATGAGTCTTGGTTTTAGTCCATAGTGTACACATTTTTCCTTAAATGCATTTAATCTAGAACTTTTATTATGTCCTTGACTTACACCAACAGCTCTCCTGATTAAAGTAATTTCATCTCTAAATAATTCAAGGCCACTCTTCACAATCAAGTTATAAATATGACATGCACATCTAACATGAAATATTTCAGGAATTGTTGAGTGTAGATGCAATTTTAATATTGTAATAGCAGTAGTGTTGTTAGAAGCATTATCAAATGACATATACAAAACTTTTTCTGCAAAATTATAAAATATAGCAACTTCATGTATAGTATTACTTATAAATGCACCAGTATGACTTTGATCTTCATCATATTTAAAAACAATAATACGTTTTTGCATACAAAAATTATCATATATCCAATGGCATGTAACAGTCAAATAATCATTTCCATTCACAGCACGACCAATATCATAAGTAAGAGAAACTTTACAAGGAAGACTTGCGAACAAATAACGTATATATGTCTGATATTGTCCAAAAAGCCTAAAGATATCAGATCTACAAGTACTTCTAGGAATACCTTTAAACATAGGGTTATAAATTCTTTGAATATAAGTAACAAGATACAGTGAAGAAGCAAAACTAAAAGGTAAACAACCTAAAACAATCATTTTAGCTAATTCTTCCCGATCTTTCTTAATATCGTATTTCCCAAATAACCCACCAGTACTCGGGTTAAGTCTTTGTTGCCCAGATAACTCATCTACTCCCCATTCAAGAGGGTGTTTCTCTTCCATATGCCTACGAAGTTGACCCATTCCCCCTCCTTTACCGGGCTCATGTTTATAATGTTCACTACAAATTTTATATTTTACATATTTTTTTTTTGATCTTCTAGTCTTTCAAAAAACATCCAACACTTACTTCTTAATCGTCGATTCTTCTTAATAGGGAGAGGAGGCCTACTTGTTGCACCTGCACCCCTAACATTTTGAGTTTGACTAGCATTACCAGGTGTAGGTGGTGGTGTGTCAAGATTATCGGGTGATTGAATATCATCTAACAAAGCATCTAAATCATCATCTACACCATAATTTTCTTGCATTCGCTCATAATCCACATTTAAATTTTCAGGTGAACTTTCAGAAATATGTGTAAAGCTAATAGAAGAACCAACACCACCTCTTGTTCTTTTTGAAGTTTTCTTACTACCACCTCTAGTGCAGGCTGTTTTGGCCGCTCTAAGTAAATCCATTATATAAATAAAGTAAGAAATTAAAGTAAGAAATTAAATTAAGAAATTAAATTAAGAAATTCAAGTAAGAAATTAAATTAAGAAACTAATTAATAAAATAAGTGTACACCAAATAAGAGAAAGAGATGGAACGAGTGTACCGGGATTCCTTATGCCGCACTAATTTTGAATTTTTGATATCAAAATTCAAACTTCAATTGATAGACCGAAACTTGATAGTTGATAATACTTGAATACTTGATAATTGATACTACACTTCACTTGAATAATTGATATTTGATAATAATAATTTTGTAATGGCTAAACTAAATAATTGATGAAACTTGAAATAATAAATAATTGAGAATTTGAGATTTGAGAATTTAAGAACTATAATATCAAGATAGAATTGAGAGTTTGATACTTGAGAGAGAATTAGAGTAGTAAGAGAGTGAATTTGTGAGAAAAAATGAAGAAGAAGAGGGGTTATTTATAGATTTTGGGGTGGGAGGGATATATTATTAATGGGGGGCCGAAATTGGCCATTTCTGCAATTTCTGGCCGTTCCCCAACGGTCATTTCTGAATTTGACCGTTGGGAACGGTCCAATTTAATTAAAAAAAAATCAAACGGAAATCGGGCTGCAGCCCGTGTTCAGCCCATTAAGGAAATTCAGGTTTAACGGGTTCGGGGCACCGTTAGTCTAAACGTGAACGTACACAACCCGGCCCCCGGCCCAACGTGAATAGTAGCGGGCTAAACCGGGCTGACCCGGGTTGAAGCGGGCTGAAAACGGGTCAGCTCGGCCCGATTAACACCCATAACCCAAACATCCAACCCTAATATCATTCTCCCCCGTCTGCCGCCCTAATATCTCTCACCTTCTTTTCCCCTCCTAAGAACCCTAGTCCCCCCCCCCCAAATCCTCTCATAATCTCGTCAAATATGGGATCACATGACTACTACTTGCTATATATGACCTCCTCCTGGTGCTAGTTACTCTCCTAGTGCTTTCCTAAACATGGCAAGTAAATCTCATCAAAATCGAACCAAAATAGGTTCAAATCACTAATCTTTCTATTATTCTGTCTCTGTTCATTCTATTGTTCTATTGTGATTACGAATATTTGTGCATTTTTGTGAATTCTTACTTACCCTAAAACTAGGGTTTACGGATCTATTCAAATCGAACCAAAATTGGTTCGACTCTCTGATTTTGAGTATTATTTGTGTCTATATTCATCCTATGCTACTATTTTTGTATATACTCCGTTGACACTTGTTTTTCCTAAAAAACTAAGGTTTACCGGCTTCTTCTCCTAACCCGATTTTATGTGATTTATATGTTCTTCTTTCCTTTTATGGTTTGAATGACTATATTTCCTTACTTACTTGGTTTTACTAGTCTAATTCCCTTGCCTGTTAACTTTTCAATCCCAAGCTCTTAGTTTCTTATCATATGTCACCCTGCCCAATGTGTTAGTTTGCTTCTTGAATTCATTATGTGTTTATCTTATAGTGTTTGCAAATGCTTTTCCAAACCTATTACTTTATTACTTTTTCATTGATTGTTTCTTGTTTTGAGTCTAATTCTAGGCCGACTGAAAGCGAAGCCCTCCCCCCTCCCCCAAGTCTTCTCTATTAACCTCCCTAGTGTGAGCACTGCTCGGGGTCCATTTTGAGACCCTTGTGAACTCTGATATACTATGGTATAAGGTTCTTTATCACTTTGTCCTAACTGCTCCACTCTGCCCGTTTTCACCTACTGAATAAACCAATTGGTTTGTGTAAATGGCTATTGATCAGCTCTGGCTACTGGGTTTTGGCTATTTTTGTGTAAATGAAGATTTTTTTCTGGTTTGATTGGCTATGACTTCTGGGATGTGGTGAAGCCTGTTGGATATGTACTTCTAGCCTATCTTAGGCCCACTATAGTTATTTCATAACTTTGTAATTTATTTCATTCTTTGGGCCTGTAATAATGATGTAATAACAATTGGGGTGTTAGTAAAATTGGGAAAAATGGGTCTATTCTAATGTTTGCATGAAACGGGTAGAAATTCTGCCTATAGGTGTTTAATTTACTCAAATATGTTCTGCTCCTATGTGTTGTTAGATAACCTGCCTATAGGACTTGAGCGTTTAATTCGTTTAACATATTCTGCTTCTACATGTTTTGTTAGATATCATGCCTATAGGAAATAAAATGACAAATCTCTCAATTTGCATAACTGCATCATATTTGTTAGACACCAATATTCATCTAGAAATCATGCTTATAGGACTTTGATTAGCTATTTCACTGTTGTTATTATAATTGCTCACTTAGGAGACATGCCTATAGGATCTAAGTATAAAATAATCAGTTTCAATCGCTAATCGTTAGAAATCCTACCTATAGTCAAATACCACTCATATTAAAGTGTTAATATAGAATTTTCCAAACACTACTTCATTGCTTAGCTCTGCCACTATTAGAAAACACGCATATAGGATCAAATTGGGTAAGCATGAGTATTTCCAATGGTCGTCGCTGCCAACTACTATGTAAATCACCTAGAAATCATGTCTATAGGTTTAATCACTTCGAATCTATAATTTCAATAATCAACATGCAATACCAAATACTCCTAAACTGTATAGTCATTTGGAAATCATGTCTATAAGTTTAAAGTGGTGCTTTGCATCTGAAACTGCCTGCACGTTTGAATCCAAGGTCACTTAGAAATCATGTCTATAGGTTTCATAACCCCTATAATCAGTAAATCAGTTAATTTAGGGTAGCAGCACCACATATACGATATTGGAATTCAGTATCACCTAGAATCCATGCATATAGGACTCAAAGTCTCAATTCTGAAACTATGTACTACTTAAACTGCCCGCGTGCATTTGTTTGTTTATGTGTGGAGGATAACTTGGGCCTTTAATTGTCCTTACGTGCAGTCCTACTTGTTTTGAATGTCGCTTAGTTTTATCAATTTGAGCAGCCTAAGTAAAGTTTAGAACTACCCAAATAGAGGTCCAAAGCCTCCTGGACCATAGGCATGAGACGGGTAGTGCATGCATAGGGTACGACTTATAATTGAACTAGTGCACTTTAAGTAAAAAAATTAAAAGATAGTAATCGGGTAGTAGGAGATGATAGTCTGTGCCCGCTGAATAATACGAGTAACGCCTTATCTCGAGGGAGTTACGAAGTATTATTTATGTTGTACGGAGTGATCCTTTAGGCTAAAAAACATAGGACCCTTCATCGTCTTTAAATCATTTATTTGTGTTTATTAAAAGACTTTTGATAATGAATTTTCCCAAACTTCTTGCTTTCTTTATTTTGTTTGTCCGACTAATTCATATAATTCAAGTTCGGCCGCAACCACAGTTGTGGACCTGAAAAGTGTCTGACACCTTCTCTTCGAGGTAATTTCGAGCCCTTACCCGATCTTTGGTGATGCAAACTAGTCAAATCCGAGTCATATGCAAATAGGTGCCTTAACGCACCTTAAAAATAATTAGGTGGCGACTCTCTCTTTTAACCCTTCCTTTAAAAAGGTTTTCACGACGTCAAAACCCAATTTCGCGAGAAAAGGGGGCATGACAAAGACATGTCAACTTTATCCAATATCTGCAACACTCAGATTTCCGTGCACCAACAATATGGAAGAATACGAGGCTTGCATCTTGGGGCTTAATTTGGCCATTAACATGAATATCCAGGAATTGTTGGTAATTAGTGATTCAAACCTTTTGGTACATCAGGTTTTAGGAGAGTGGGCTACAAAGAATACCAAAATATCACTGTATCTGTATCATGTGCAAGAGTTGACGAAGAGGATCACAAAGATAGAGTTCAAACATGTTCCGAGAATCCAGAATGAGCTCGCAGACGCATTGGCCACTTTGTCCTCCATGACACAACACCCGGACAAGAATTTCATCGACCCTATTCCAGTAAGAATCCATAATCAGCCAGCTTATTATTCTCATGTTGATGGAGAAGCAGATGGGAATCCATGGTTCCATGATATCAAAGAATACTTGGCAAAAGTAGAATACCCGGAGCATGCAAATCATACTCAAAAACACACACTCCGAAGATTGGCCAACCATTTCTTCCAAAATGGAGGAATTATGTACAAAAGGGCTCCAGATCTAGGTTTATTACGGTATGTCGACGCCAAAGAAGCATCCAAATTGCTCAAAGAGATACATGCCAGAACCTGCAGACCACACATGAACGGTTTTATTTTAGCCAAGAAGATATTAAGAGCCGGATTTTTTGGATGACTATGGAAATAGACTGCATCAGGTATATCCAAAAGTGTCATCAGTGCCAAATACATGTAGATATGATATGGGTACCACCAAACGAACTCAATGAAATGAGTGCACCTTGGCCTTTTGCCGCTCGGGGAACGGATGTCATCGGTCCGATTGAACCCACCACTTCGAATGGGCATAGGTTCATTCTAGTGGCCGTAGATTACTTCACAAAATGGGTTGAGGCTGCATCTTACAAGGTTGTAACCAAGAAAGGCGTCGCAGATTTTGTCAGGGATCGTATTGTTTGCCGATTCTGGGTGCTGGAGTCAATCATCACCGACAACGCTGCCAACCTTAATAGTAATTTGATGAAATCCATGTGTGAAACTTTCAAGATCAAAACATAAGAATTCCACAGCATATAGGCCGCAAATGAATGGAGTCGTAGAAGCTGCCAACAAGAATATCAAGAAGATATTAAGGAAGATGGTAGACAACCACAAGCAATGGCACGAGAAATTATCATTTGCCTTGTTGGGGTATTGTACCATAGTCCACACATCAACCGGGGCAACTCCTTACTTGATGGTCTATGGTAATGAAGTTGTAATTCCCGCCGAAGTCGAAATTCCTTCTTTAAGAATTAAACAAGAAGATGAACTAAGTGATACAGAATGGTACGAAGTCGCTATGAACAATTGGCTCTCATTGATGGGAAAAGATTGAACGTGGTATGCCATGGTCAACTTTATCAAAGTTGAATGTCCAGAGCTTTCAACAAAAGGGTCATACCAAGACAGTTCACACCGAGACAGCTATTAAAACAAATCTTCCCGCATCAAGATGAAGCCAGAGGAAAATTGTCACCAAACTGGAAAGGTCCTTACATGGTTCACAGAGTACTAATAGGAGAAGCACTCATACTTACAGAAATGGACGGAGAAGTTTGGCCAAAATATATCAACTCAGATGCAGTCAAGAGATACTATGTTAAGATTGTTTACATTTCTTCATCAGATGCAACTAAACTACGCTTGACCTGATTCCCGTTTAAGAGGGGATACGTAGGTAGCCCTGTGGGTTCGGTCACATCTTAATAAAATCTTCATATTGCCATGGCCAAAAGCTGGGCAAGTCCAGCCGATTTTGTCATACGAAGAACAGTCAAAGAATTGCTTTCAAAATGGGGTAGAATTTGAGGAGGACCCTCAAAATTCTAAAGTAGAGAGGTCGCAATGTCTCTAAAATATGTCATAGTCATTGGTTCATCTAACTTACTTGATATCGCGTACTATTATATTTTCAAACAATTATATTTATCGAGTGCATGCATATTTTCGAAAACTTTATTCCTATGACAGCCGGATGTTACCCAGGGTAACTTCAATAGAATCGCAAGACATGAAGCACAAGCAAGGCAAAAGACAAAAGCATGAACCAACCTTCCCCCACAGAATTCACAATTTTTCTCTGAATGCAGGAATAATAAGATAACGATATCCACAGATACATCAAGACACCGTCTTCAAGACAATAAATTATCTAGCACAAATATCTTCAGCTAAGAAATACTTTACTTTTCCACTCGTCTCCTATTCTTTGCATGAGGCTAAGCACTAGATCCCTAATCGCATAAGGCTAATCACTGTCTTTCCTTGTATCGAGGCTAAGCATTGTCTCCTCTTATTGCATGAGGCTAAGCCCTGCCTCCTCAACTGCATAAGTCTAAGCATTGCCTTTCCATTACATGAGACTAAGCCCTATCTCCTTTTCTTGCATGAGACCAAGCCATGTCTCCTATTTTGCATGAGGCTAAGCATTGCCTCCCTAACTGTTTAAGGCTAAGAATTGTCTTTCCTTGCATTGAGGCTAAGCATTGTCTCCTCTTCCTTGCATAGGTCTAAGCATTGCCTCCCTAATTGCATAAGGCTACACATTGCCTTCCATTGTATTAGATTAAGCCTTGTCTCCTTTTCTTGCATGAGACTAAGCCATGTCTCCTATTTTAGATAAGGCTAAGCATTGCCTCCTAATTACATAAGGCTAAGCACTGCCTTTCCTTGCATCGAGGCTAAGCATTGTCTCCTCTTCCTTGCATGGGGATAAGCATTGCCTCCCTAGTTGCATAAGTCTAAGCACTGCCTTCCATTGCATCAAGACTAAGCATTGTCTCCCTAATTGCATGAGGCACCATCCTCATGGACCGAGGACATCATTTCATGGCCTGCAAATCCCTTATCTCATGACTCATGGCCCAGGATGTCATGGTCTAAGGACATCATCCTCACCGTCCAAAGACTACATTCATGGTCCAAAGGAAATTTGCATCATGTTTAAATAACCCATATATATTTGCATGCATCGTGTTTTACGTTTTGTAGGTAATCTAAGGGGTAACCGTTTTACCAACGGGAGCAATCTTCGCTCTGGTTTCCTTTCACAACGTTCATATCCTTCAATTGTTTCAAACATAACCGGTCACCATCAATTACCCGCTTTTCACTCTATGACCATTCAGATATTTGCTTAGTAATATATCCATAACGTCTCAAACTCACTCATGATTTCGCATAAATTCATCCGATACTATCCTACCCCAAAAGAACCCTTTTCAAAACATACAACCATTCCTATAATAATTCTATCGATTTCGTCCACCGTTGGATCCAAAACTACACACGGCCTGATTCCCGTTATACCAGGGATATGTAGACAACTCAGAAACCGGAGTTCGGCCTCCATTTTTTTTAATCACCCCACTCAGTCAAAATTGGTCATCATTTCTTTACCCGATAACTTTTTCATCATTCCCGGGTAAAGAGGGGCAGCTATTGATACCCAATTTTTCTCTCACATATTTCAAATATGCATATATACCTTCAAAAACCTTCAAATCATATATTTGCATCATCATTTAGTTTACAAACCTATACAAGCATTTTTCATAATTTTTTATAATTATTAAAAGCCTTAAATCAATTTCTTTCTGCATTTTATGACATAAATATCCAATAATTATTCTTTAAATTATTTTTATGGTGATTCAATCATCAAAACTCATAATTTACACCAACATGTATATTTTTGAATATTTTACTACATTTTTATAATTACATTTGTATTTTTTAGACTAATTGCACATTTTTGCAATAATAGCTCATATTCAAGTATAATTATGTTATTTATGCAGAAAATAATTTTTTATATTTTTATAATGTTAAGTTATTATTTTTAATCATTTTAATGCATAAATGATATTTTTTTTATTAATTACTTTTATAAATTATTTTTTGCTAAAATATTGGGTATTTAAAAACTAGCTAACACTAAACCTATTTTCAGGACCAAACAATGGCCCAAAATACCTAATACACTAGCCCAAATATCTTAGACCAAACCAAATTAACCTAACCCCTAACCCGGTCGCGACACGTTTCTAATAACCCGACCCAACTACCTTTTAATCGTAGTCGTTGATCTCTGAGATCAACGACCCATATCAAACCCTCCCCTTTAACTACCTAAACACCCAACCCTAATCTCATTCTTCCCCATCCACCGCCTTAATATCCCTCACCTCCTTTCTCCCTCCTAAGAATCCTAGCCGTCGCCCCCTAAATCATCTCCTAATCCCCCCTAAATCATCTCCTAATCCCGACTAATATGGAATCCCATGGCTACTACTTGCCATATATGACCTCCTCCTGGTATTGGTTACTCTCGTATAGTGCTTGTCTAAACATGGCAAGCAAATCTCATAAAATCGTACAAAATAGGTTCAAATCACTTATCTTTCTGCTATTCTATCTATGTTCATTCTTTGTTCTATTGTGAGTATGAATATTTGTACATTTTTGTTAATTCTTACTTACCCTAAAACTAAGATTTACAGATCTCTTCAAATTGAACCAAAATTGGTTCGATTCTCTGATTTTGAGTATTATTTGTGTCTATATTCATCATAAGCTACTATTTCTGTGTATATTCCGTTGATATTTGTTTTTCCTAAAAACTAGGGTTTACCGGATTCTTCTCCTAACCCAATTTTATTTGATTTATGTGTTCTTATTTCCTTTATGGTTTGATTGATTGTATTTCATTCCTTATGTGCTGATTTTACCACTATATAAACCCATTCCCTTTCCCTTTTTCTAGACAGACAAAAAATCACTAAAAATTGAGATTTCTACTCTGTATTTGTTTACTGTTCTATTTTGTTTGGCTCTTGGCCAGCTGAAAGCCAAGGCCACCAAATTTCTACTTTTCTGACCATGTTTTGGGTGTGAGCACTGCCCTAGGTTGTTGAAACCCTTGGGAACTTGACACATTTGAGACTCTAGGTCCCTATTGCTGCTCTTTTCTTGTTTATTGAACAATCACAGGTTAGATTCTAAACCCTCGCGATGTTTATTCTATTATGTTAGCATGTCCTCTGAAGTTCATGATCTTAATGCATTCCCTTGGCTCTCTTTATGTATAATTCTGCCTATAATTGCTAGCCGAATAATGTCTTTGCACCTAACTTAGTTAATTTAGACAGAATGAAGCATGTTTAGTTTGGTGTTATTGATAAGTCGAATGTTCTGCCTTGATTATATGGTGTAATCCATGTTCTCTGCCTAATTCTGTACTTCTAGTGATTAATTGATGTTGTTAGCATGTCCTAACTTGTTTAAGACATTTACTTTAAGTGTAGTATGATCCTATGCAGGGGCGGATTTACATGGGAGGGGGTGGTTCACGTGAACTCATCCTCCTTTCCCTAAACCTTGTATAGCACCAGTAAATTTCAGCACAAAATACTTGAATTTGTATGGGTGAACCCATACTCAAGTGAACATTGTAATGCACTGGTAGAGAAGTACACCTTCCATCCACCGGGTAGGTGGTTCGAATCCCCGCAATACCCTTTTTAAAATTACCCATTATTTGACTTTTTAATTAATAAATTGGATACATACCCATGCTCTTGGGCTCGCAGTTTAAAATTTCCCATGCTCTTTAGCACACACGTTCTTTTTTTATTTTCCTCTCTTTATTACTACATAACTGCTTCTTAGTCTTTCAGTTATACTTTCAAAATCCCTAAATTAAAAATACCTCTCCACACAAAACTCTCTGCCGCTCTAAGTCTTCTGCAAATTAGCAAAATACCAACTTTTCTACCATCAAAAGTCACATATTTTTTCAGTTTCTTTATCAATCTCACTTCTTCTATTGTTTCTTTATCTTTTTTCGTTGATTTATGAAGTTGGGTTGAAAAATAATAACGTTCATGAAGCTAGAAAATTCAATAATGGTGTTCAAATGTTTAACATCTTTTTTCCAGTGGGTTATGCAAGGGTGTTCAAAGTCTATTTTTTTTAAAAACAAGTAATAGTTTACCCTATATATAGTATAATTTTTCGGCGAACGATAGTCAGTTCGTCGTACATAGGTTCGCCCTGGGTGCACCCATTCTCGTGAAATCCTGGATACGCCTCTGCTCATATGGCTATGGTTGTCACTCTATGTGTTCTTGTCATTTCCAATTCTGTACCTTTAACAATCTGTTGTCCTTTAAATTAATCCTCCTTGACTAATGCCCTCTATTATATCTAATCATGTTTGTACTATACTGTTTAATCCTGAGTTTGGCATAATCTGATCCTTTAAATTCTAAACTGGTTGCATTACTTGGTTTTATTAGTCTAATGCCCTTGCATGTTGACTTTGCAATCTTAAGCTCTTTGTTTATTATCATATGTCACCCTGCCCAATGTGTTAGTTTGCTTCTTGAGTTCATTATGTGATTATCTTATAGTGTTTGCAAATGCTTTTCCAAACCTATTACTTTATTACTATTTTTCATTAATTGTTTCTTGTTATGAGTCTAATTCTGGGCCGACTGAAAGCCAACCCCCCCCCCTAAATCTTCTCTATCAACCTCCCTAGTGTGAGCATTGCTCGGGATCCATTTTAAGACCCTTGTGAACTCTGTCACACTAGGGTCTAAGGTTCTTTCTCACTTTGTCCTAATTGCTCTACTTTGCCCGTTTTCACTTACTGAATAAACCAATTGGTTTGTGTAAATGATTATTGATCAGCTCTGGCTACTGGGTTTTGGCTATTTTTGTGTAAATGAAGATTATTTTTTGGGTTTGATTGGCGATGAATTATGGGCTGTAGTGAAGCCTATTGGATATGAAATTGAAGGCCTGGCTGGGCTGGGTATACTTTGGGCCTGTCTTAGGCCCACTATAGTTATTTCGTAACTTTGTAATTTATTTCATTCTTTGGGCCTGTAATAACAATTGGGGTTTTAGTAAAAATGGGGGAAATGGGTCTATTCTAATGTTTGCATGAAACGAGTAGAAATCCTGCCTATAGGTGTTTAATTTGCTAAAACATGTTCTACTCCTATGTGTTGTTAGATAACCTGCCTATAGGACCTGAGTGTTCAATTTGTTTAACATGTTCTGCTTCTACATATTTTTGTTAGATATCATGCCCATAGAAAATAAAATGACAAATCTCTCAATTTGCATAATTGCAGCATATTTATTAGACACCAATATTCATCTAGAAATCATGTCGATAGGACTTTGATTCGATAATTCACTGTTGTTATTATAATTGCTCACTTAGGAGATATGCCTATAAGAGCTAAATATAAAAAAAATCAATTTCAATCGCTAATCGTTAGAAATCCTTCCTATAGGGTAATACCACTCGCCATAAAGTGTTAATATCGAATTTTCCAAACAATGTTTCATTGCTTAGCTCTGCTACTATTAGAAAGCATGTCTATAGGATCAAACTGGGTAATTCTGAGTATTTCCAATGGTCGTCACTGCCAACTATTGTGTAAAATCACCTAGAAATCATGTCTATAGGTTTAATCACTTATAATCTGTAATTTCAATAACCAACATGCAATACCAGATTCCCTACACTGTATAGTTGTTAGAAATCGTGTTTATAAAAATGGCCCCTTGCGTCTGAAACTGCCTGCATCTTTGAATTCCAAGGTCACATAGAAACCGTGTCTATAGGGATTAATGGATTTAATTCTAAAACTGTCTAATGCTTAATATTAAAAATCTGTTTGCGTGCATTTGTTGTCTAATTGTGAAGGCTAACTTGAGTTTTTAACTGCCTATATGTGAAGTCCAATGTGTTTTGTATGTCGCCTAGTTTTTACATTTTCTGAGCAATCTATGTTGAGTCTAGAACCACCAAAAGTAGAGGTCCAATGCCTTCTAGACCATAGGCATGGGACGGGTAGTGCACGCATAGGATACGACTTATAATTGAACTAGTGCGCTTTAGGTAAAAACTTGAAGATAGTAATCATGTAGCATGAGATGATAGTTTATACTCGTTGGATAATATGAGTAATACCCCATTTCGAGAGAGTTACAAAGTATTATTTATGTTTCACGGGGTGACCCTTTAGGCTAAAAAGCTTAGGACCCCCCCCCCCCCCCCCCGCCATCTCTTATTTATTTGTAAGTCAAGTGTTTAAAGTTTGTTGATAATAAAAACTTTCCGAACTTCTCGCTTTCTTTGTCTTTGTTTATCTGACTAATTCATATAATTTGAGTTCGGCCGAGACCCACAGTTTTGGACCTCAAAGAGTGCCTAACACATTCTCTTCAAGGTAATTTCAAATCTTTACCCAATCTTTAGTGACGCAAACTAGTTAAACCAGAGTTATTTGCAAATAGGTGCTCTAACGCACCTCAAACTATCACGACCCCGGTTCGCCCTCCATGAACCATCATGACGGCACCTAGTCTCTATGACTAGGTAAGCTTAAATTGCGGAAGATAACCAAAACTTGCGGAAATAAACAATTTAAAAACAGAAATAAGGCAATAACATTGTTAAATGTGTCGCTCGGCATACATCATATATATAAATCTCAAAACCAATATCCAAATCTAAGACCCCGAAACCCACGAATCACAAGCAAAGGAAAAAAAATACTACATAGCTCTAACTCCGGAATTTTGTCTAATAAGAATAAAAGTACAAAAGGGATAAATACTAAAAGCAGGAATAGAAAGGGACTTCTTGGCCTGCGGACGCAGCAGATGTACCTTGAATTCTCTAAGAAGTCGCCTCCCTCAAGGATGGTAGGCCTAAGTAGAAGTACCTGGATCTACACATGAAAAACATGCGCAGAAGAGGCATGAGTACACCATAGCGGTACTCAGTAAGTGTCAAGCCTAACCTCGGTTGGGTAGTGACGAGGAAGGTCAGGGCCCTACTGAGATTAAATAAATATAGAGAATATGAGACATGACAGTATAAGATAAGCAGTACAGTTGAAAAACTACAGTAAGAATCTACACAGGATAGTAAGGAGTACAATAACGGAAACAAAAATAATGGCAAACGCCAGGAAGTACCACTTATAACAAGGATGATAACCGGGGATCTCTCATTATCCCGAGGATCTCTTAGTACCCTCAATATATGTCGGGGATCTCTTGGTATCCCGAGGATATCTAGGTATCCTCAATGTATGAAGGCAAGCCACAAGGAAGTACCACTCATAACAAGGATGATAACCGGGGATCTCTTGGTATCCTCAATATATGCTAGGGATCTCTTGGTATCCCGAGGATCTCTTGGTATCCTCAATATATGCTAGGGATCTCTTGGTATCCCGAGGATCTCTTGGTATCCTCAATATATGCTAGGGATCTCTTGGTATCCTCAATATACGTACCAGGAATCTCTTGGTATCTCGCACCTCAGTCCAGATCATAAATACGTACAGGAGATCTCTCAGGATGCCGTCCCGTAGTCCCAAATTAAAAACACATAGAAGCAACACAAAAATACTCAATTAAATGCAAAATTTCTTACCAAGTAAATAGTTAATTCTAGCCTAACATGCTTCACTGATGTAATTAAGGCAGTTTAAGCATATAGGCAATTAAATCAACTAAATATGGTTTTCTAAACTACAACAGGCTAAAATCGCAAGTAGAGTAAAGCAGGAAAAAGGAACTCAATTTAAATACTTAAAGTAAAACCGGATTTTCAACAATTTGCTCAAGTACGCACTCGTCACCTCACGTACAAGGTATTTCAATTATCAAATATATCATATCCTAAGGGGAAGACCCCCCACACAAGGTTAGACAAGCCACTTACCTCGAACCAGCTCAAAATCAATCCGACATTGTCGCACCTCCTTTTTACCGCGCCCGCGGGGCGCGTGGGGAGTTTTCTCCAATTGAAGGACAGTCGAAACGGGATTTATTTAATTATTTCAGAGTCGCCACCTGGGAATTTTAAGGCGTCCCAAGTCACCAATTTTAATCCCTAAATCGAGGAGAATATGACTCTGTTTATTATTCTGCGAACCGGAAATCCTGAGTAAGGAATTCTGTTAATCCGGAAGAAGGTGTTAGGCATTTCCGAATTCCGTGGTTCTAGCACGGTCGCTTAACTGTTTTTATTATTGGCTTAATTATCTTGATTTTATTAAATACATTTTTGTTACGTGATTTTTCTACCGCTTTTACTTATCGTGATTAAGGACCCTTCTTTGAATCGAATTACGCGTACGTATATTCGTGTTATAAATTTAAAAATGTGGAATTGTGTCACGCGTACGTGTACACGATAACTTTTGATAATATATTTATTAAACAATCATTTTTTTTTCGAAATTGTGTCGAATCAAGAATATTTGTTTTTCTTAAATAGTGAACCGCACATCTCGGGTTTTTATGAAATTAATTTAACGTCCTCGAAGAAATCCCTTATATTAAATATTCGCTCGAAATTGCGCGTACGCATAAATAGAATTGCTTTTATTGGTATAATCAGGTTACGCGAACGTATCCCTAATTACACCAAATATTCTTAATGGTATTAAGAATTTTCACAAATTGTTTGTTATATCTACACATTTTATATGAGAATACTGAGAAATTCATATTTAAGGGATGTCTTTGAATTATTTTAAAAGAAATTCACAATTTATTAAATGTTGCCCGTCGATTATAATTTTCGGATATAAATTATATTCAACCCAACTATTCAAATTCAAAGAAAGAATAAAAATATGATTTTAGCAAATACAACATATATATGCCAAAGAATGAATTGTATATGAAACTAACAAAAATGATTTATGAAGGGAAGAAATATTTTTGAACAATTTTTCATTATTTATTTAGTGCAAATTCTATTTCTAATTGTCATTTATATAAAGTATTGCAATTTGTATATCTCATCTTATTCTCATATACTTGCTTTTAATCCAATAGGCGAAATTAAATTAATTAATTATGCTTATGATTGAGTTAGGATAGATATATATATAATCAAACCAATTTGATTCTCAATCTATATGAATTATTGCTAAACATTAACTTTCACATTGTATAAGTTCCTAAGCCCTTTATTATTAAGAAAGAGAGCAAGTCTAGCTGGCTTAATAAAATGATATTGCATACAATATTACTCATCATATTTGACATCGTGAACCTAGCGGATTATACTAACGCGTTTTTCAACCATTGATTATAACACGACCAAGTTTGTGCCAAAAGATAGCAAATTGCAACCAACATCATCCAGCTTTAAACAACAACTAACTTACTAACAAAATAAACCAATAGCGTATTTTTCCTTGATATTTCCATATTGCGCTATACCTAGCTAACAATACCATAAAGTGTAAATAAAAGCCAACTTTCTGCCATGCTTCCTATTTACACAACTCAAAGATAACTAAACTAATGAAATTTTGACATGAAAAACATTATTACAAAGTTTTATATGAATTTCAAATAAAGACAATTAACTCATAATTATCAAATTGAATTCACTACTAGTTAACTAACATGAAACAAAAAATGAAATTTAAACTAATGAACTTGGACAAATGGAAAACAGAATTGCAATTCAAACTTCATGGATTTTGTCATGCTGAATCTTTTTCCAACATAGAATTTAAGAGATAAGTACCTGGAAATGAAGGTAGAAGAAGTAAGTTTTCAGCAGTTGCAGCAGTAACAAAATACTGGCAGAATATCAGTATTTCCACAGATTTGAGCAATTATAAGACCCGAGAAATTCAGATGAACAGTAACAGTATTTTTAAAGAAAACTTCAGATTTTAACTGAACTATGGATTCAAATAAATCCGAATAGATTCAATAAAGGGACAATATTTCAGATTTCAGTTTCTTTTCTGTTTCAAATTCCTGTTTTTGATTTTTTCCTGTTTCTGATTTTTTTTTGTTTCTTCTTTCTCTTCAAATCTGATTTTCTCTTCTCAGATTTCTGTTTCACTCAAATGTATATGTATTTCTGTGTGTATTTTCTATGCTTTAGAAATCAGCCTCTCTTTTCTTTCTTTTTCTTTTCTCTCTTTTCTTTCTTTTTCTCTGATCCCTTTTTCTTTCTTAAAATCTCCTAAAGTCTGCCCTCTAAAGTCTGTCCAGCTCCCTGTATTTATACAGGGCTGGTCCTATCTTTTTAAGTGCTTCTTGGACCCCCTTTCCTCTTTTAAAATCAAAAAGTTCCATTAAAAACTGCTTTTGAATAATTTAAATGATCCTATCCTGATTTTAAGCAGCCCATTACCCTTTGTTTCCCATTAGTATCTTAAATTATAGCCAACCAACATTCCACTTTCAGTCCACTTATTCTATCACATTACCCTCACTATTCTGTCCCAAAAAATGTCCCAGATTTCCTACTATAATTACTGTTATTACTGCCTTAAATTCAGAATCTAACAATACAGATTTTAAAATCTGTTTAAGCAGCTATAATCAATCCTAAAGTTTTGGACTGAATCCTAACTAAGGATGTAACTTTCTAACACAATTACATCTAATCAACATTTGTAAAATCACACTGAATTCAAAACTAACAACATAACAACATAACAACATATCACTGAAATCATTATAATAATTCAGACTGGACTTAACATTGAACCAAGATCAAACACACACAGGAGCATTATCAGTATACTGACAATGCCCTGGAACTCAAATGCTCAAAAATCAACATACACACAACATTCATTTTGAATTTACTGATTTATCAAACAATAACCAACTGATTAATAATAACTAACCACTTGATCATAGCAAAATAATCCATCCAAAACAGGTTGTTTCAGTCAACATTTTCAGAAGCAAGATTTATAGTACAACTAATCGACGAACTTAATCGAGTCGATTACACACATTGTACATAATCACAATCAACAGAAACAATTCACATTTGGAATCAAGTAGACGGGTAGGAGACAGTATAACAGAATTGACTAGAAAATTATGAAAATTTAAACAAACTAATGAAACGAACATAGAATATACGTAGAATACACATAAGAAACAGAAAATTACCTCTGAACCTTCAAATTCAACCGGACTCAACTCAACTTGGATTTGGATTTTGTTTGAAATCAAACAGACCTTAGTCGAAGTATTTTCTACTGAAAATACTTTGACTAAGGTCGATTAAACCTCAATCTTTCGTCTGAAGTGGAAAAGATGCCAAGATTGAAAAATTTAGGGTTTCAGACCTTAGCTTTTAAATCCGAACACTTCTGGGTAGATTCGAGGGAAACCAAAGATGGCACAAGGGTGAGGGAAGCCTAAAGGTCATTTGGTGTTAATTTGGGAGGAATCTGAGTTTGTTCTTGTTTGGTCCGAATCTTCAAAAGAAGATTCGAGAAGCTCGGAAATGATTCGAGCCAAACAAACTTCAGATCCATAACGAGGCATGCTAGGGGGTACTATGGTGTTATTTTGGAAGCCATTGGAAAGGTTTGAGTTTTCAGACCCACCTTCGATTTAATATTCGAAGAGTTGGGGTCTGATTCGAAGGAAACTAAGGTTAGATCTGTGTAGAGGAAGTGGTGAGGAGTCTAGAGTGTTATTTTGGTGACCGGCGGCGTTGATGCCGCCGGGTTTTAGGCGGTGGGATCCTAGGGCGGCTAGGGTTAGGGGTGAGTTTCGGAAGGGACGATGAACAGGGAAGGAGGGGGGGTTTGGCTAGGGGGTCGGGGTAAGGTTTTGGGCCTTATATAGGGGTGGGGTGGATTGACATTGTCCGTTGGATTAGGCAGGATAGACGGCTAAGATCTATTCACTTAACCAAACGATGTCGTTTGGTTTAAGTAAGGGGGACGGGTTGAACCGGGTATTAGATCGGGTAAGGGTCTCGGGTTAGGGTGATGAGATCTCGGCCGTTGGATGGATTTAATCCAACGGCCCTTGATGAAGGATGATGAAACGTCGTCGTTTGACGTAGCTGAATTGGACCGGACAGGCTTGTTTGGATTGGGCTGTGGAGGGTTTAAAATTGTTTGGGCCTGATTTTTTGTTTAAGATTTTTGGCCCAGATACGTTTTACCCTCTTAATTTCCACTTCTTTTAATTTAATTATTAAAATCCTAGTTAAGATTATAAAAACAAGAATTAACTTTACAACACTAATCAGTCTTTAACAATTATTAACACATAAAAAAAATTAATCACATAATGAAACATATTTAAAAATAGAACGAATGCATATTTTTTTTATTTATTTAAATTATCTTTCAAATGCATAATTAAATCCTATATGCATGCAACATGTATTTTATTTTAATTTTCATTTCATTATGACAAAGTAAACATTTACGGACATAACACAAATATTTAACACCACGCAAAATTCAAAAATTACACAGTAAAAGAAATTTATTTTATTTTTTGATTTATTTTGGAGTAGTTTTCGTAAGGCAAAAATCACGTGCTCACAGCTGCCCCTCTTTGTGCGGAAACTCGAAGAGTTTTTCGTGCAAAGATAAAGTGAGCGGACACGAGCGATTTTTGCCCTTTCAAATACTCCGTGGAAGCATTTTTTGAAAGATTTGACCGAACCTCTGCTTCAAAGGTTTCCTACATATCCTTGGCTATAAAGGAATCAGGTCAATGTAGTTCGGGAAGTTTTGGGTAGCTGGGACTACCGTGGGACTGTGATGTTACTGCTGCTTCGTGCTGTTTTTACTGCTTGCTGACCTCCTTATTACACCTTACTTCAAAGGTAATACAAAAACTAAACTAGATTATGGTACAGGAATTATAAAAATCTTATCTAGATCATGCCCTTGCGTTTTTTGTTGTCTTGATATCTTGGTGACTCTTGGGCATTTGGCTTATTCCGTATTCCTTTTCATTGTGTCCCGTATTTTCTTTTGGGACTCTTGTTGTTTCTTGCTGGGGATTTTGTTGGACTCCTCTGCTTTATTGATTCTAAATGTGCTCCTTTATCATATGAGCGGGCTTTTGATTTCAACACTTCAATTGTATTCCCTCGTTCTCCGGGTGGGTGCCTTGACTGCTTCTTTTCTTTCTTCATCCTCATTCTCCAGGTGGACGCCTGATTTCTTTTTAACTTCTTATCCTCATTCTCCAGGCGGATGCCTGATTTCTTTAATTCTTTGTCCTTATTCTCCAGGTGGACGCCTGAATTCTTCAATTCTTCATCCTCATTCTCCAGGTGGACGCCTGACTTCTTCTTTCCTCATCCTCATTCTCCAGGTGGACGCCTGACTTCTTCTTTCCTCATCCTCATTCTCCAGGTGGACGCCTGACTTCTTCTTAACTTCTTCATCCTCATTCTCCAGGTGGACGCCTGATTTCTTTAATTCTCATCCTCATTCTCCAGGTGGACGCCTGACTTCTTCAATTCTCATCCTCATTCTCCAGGTGGACGCCTGACTTCTTCAATTCTCATCCTCATTCTCCAGGTGGACGCCTGACTTCTTCAATTCTCATCCTCATTCTCCAGGTGGACGCCTGACTTCTTCAATTCTCATCCTCATTCTCTAGGTGGACGCCTGACTTCTTCTTTTCTCATCCTCATTCTCCAGGTGGACGCCTGACTTCTTCAATTCTCATCCTCATTCTCCAGGTGGACGCCTGACTTCTTCTATTCTCATCCTCATTCTCCAGGTGGACGCATGACTTCTTCTTTTCTCATCCTCATTCTCCAGGTGGACACCTGACTTCTTCGATTCTCATCCTCATTCTCCAGGTGGACGCCTGACTTCTTCTTTTCTCATCCTCATTCTCCAGGTGGACGCCTGATTTCTTTAATTCTCATCCTCATTCTCCAGGTGGACGCCTGACTTCTTTAATTCTCATCCTCATTCTCCAGGTGGACGCCTGACTTCTTCAATTCTCATCCTCATTCTCCAGGTGGACGCCTGACTTCTTCAATTCTCATCCTCATTCTCCAGGTGGACGCCTGATTTCTTCAATTCTCATCCTCATTCTCCAGGTGGACGCCTGACTTCTTCAATTCTCATCCTCATTCTCCAGGTGGACGCCTGACTTCTTTAATTCTTATCCTCGTTCTCCAGGTGGACGCCTGACTTCTTCTTTTCTCATCCTCATTCTCTAGGTGGACGCCTGACTTCTTCTTTTCTCATCCTCATTCTCCAGGTGGACGCCTGACTTCTTCAATTCTCATCCTCATTCTCCAGGTGGACGCCTGACTTCTTCTATTCTCATCCTCATTCTCCAGGTGGACGCATGACTTCTTCTTTTCTCATCCTCATTCTCCAGGTGGACACCTGACTTCTTCTTTTCCCATCCTCATTCTCCAGGTGGACGCCTGACTTCTTCTTTTCTCATCCTCATTCTCCAGGTGGACGCCTGATTTCTTTAATTCTTATCCTCATTCTCCAGGTGGACGCCTGACTTCTTCGATTCTCATCCTCATTCTCCAGGTGGACGCCTGACTTCTTCTTTTCTCATCCTCATTCTCCAGGTGGACGCCTGATTTCTTTAATTCTCATCCTCATTCTCCAGGTGGACGCCTGACTTCTTTAATTCTCATCCTCATTCTCCAGGTGGACGCCTGACTTCTTTAATTCTCATCCTCATTCTCCAGGTGGACGCCTGACTTCTTTAATTCTCATCCTCATTCTCCAGGTGGACGCCTGACTTCTTCAATTCTCATCCTCATTCTCCAGGTGGACGCCTGACTTCTTCTTTTCTCATCCTCATTCTCCAGGTGGACGCCTGACTTCTTCTTTTCTCATCCTCATTCTCCAGGTGGACGCCTGACTTCTTCAATTCTCATCCTCATTCTCCAGGTGGACGCCTGACTTCTTCTTTTCTTACCAGGTATTTCCTGACACAAATATTGTCTTTGCCCCTGTTTTAAATCAAAGAAAACTTCGTTAGTTTAAAGCAGGGTGGTTAACTGGGGTATTCTTGCCGATGGTGAGGCTTATCTTCGTCTCTTTTTTATTGCCTTGGAATGGTTGATGTAAGCACGTGATTTTTGCCCAATATGAGAATTACTCCCAAAAAATTCAAAAATAAAATGATTTTTCTTTGATGTGCAATTTTGTGATATTTTGTGATATTTTGAATAATTATTTGCATTTGTCTGTGCATGTTTATTTGCTAAATTAATAAAAAATACAAAAATATGTCGTATTTTGCATGTAGGATTTAATTCTACAATTGTTAGTGATTAAATTTGTTTTACAAAAATTAAAAATTACAAAAATAGGCATCGTTTGCATTTTTAGCATTTAATGTCCAAATATATAATTTTATGCTTAATTAATACTTAATCGTGCGTTAATTGTTATGGAGAGTTAATTTGCGCTTTTATAACTTAATTTAGTTCTTAATAATAGTTTAAGTATTTTTATAATTTAGTTTTAGAGAAATAAAAGAAGAAAAGAGAGCGAAAATATAAAGAAAGTCGGAATTGGGCCTCTTCTTCGATTTCAAGCCATAGGCCCAAAAAATGGCTCAATCTTCCCTACGACCCAGTCCATTTCGAACTGGGTCGACCCAGTCCATAACCCAACATCCTATTATCTTACAAACAACACAAAACAAAAAAAAAGAGAGAAAAAAAACCCTAAAAAGACCTAACCAATCCGCCCCCCCCCCTTTCTTCTCTTTCTTCTTTTCTTCTTTCTTCTCCAAACTCTAAAACACACATCCATGGATGCCATGGCTAAGCTCCAGCAGCTTAATCTCCTTCGACACAAGCGCACACACCACCAAGAAGCCCATCTTCTCCATGTCAAGCTCAAAAGGCTCGTCCATGGCTGCGTCTTCGTCGTCAACCCATCGCCATGTTTGTTGCTTTTTCTTGCTGCCTCTGCGTCGTCCATGGCTTCCCGAACTGCTGCTTCATTTTCTCCATAAGCTGCTGAACGCAGCAGCAGTAGACGATGAGCTGCTCCTCCGCCGTAGTTGTCGTTGTTGCTGCTCGAAATTGCGCAAGGCTGCGGCTCCAGCTCCTCGCCATTGTTGCTAGCTGCGAGCTTCTGCTTCATGCTGCCATGGTCGACCAGCTGCTCCTGTTCTGCCGCGTCAACTGCTGCCCGTGTCCAACTGCGACGAGCAGCCATGGCTGTCCGCGACGCTGCCGCTGCTCCTCCTTCCTCCGCCGCTGCTTCTACTTCTTCTTCGTCTTCGTCGTCTTTCGTTCGAGCTTTGGTCGAGGCTCGGACAGATTTGTTTACAATCAAAGTTCATCGTTGATTCACCTCCGGTTAGTTATTTTTGAGTTTTATTTTTGTCCATATTTTTGTTTGATATTCTCCGGATCCAAAATCGTTAAACGATTTAATCCTTGTTTTGTTCGTTGTTCATCATTGAAATAATTTTATAGTGTGTTCATGTTGTTT